>NC_069501.1:520890355-520987855 GCF_027579735.1 Bombina bombina | reverse complement strand
CCCACTTCCCTCATCCCCCAGTCATTCTTTGCCTTTTGTCACAGGAGGTTGGCAGAGAAGTGTTGGAAGTTCGAGATAGTCTCTTATGGAGGGTAGTACTCTTCACAATGGGACTGGAGTTTTAAGTAATCCTGTCAGCCTCTCAGTGAGAGCAGGGATGAAAGTTAGAGCATGGAGATGCAGGGAGAGTTTTCCTGCGAACCCATCCTGACTCATATTAACAGCTCCTTGGTAATCAGCGTTGACGAGTTTCGCTCCCTACCTTTCTTCACTCAAGTCCATGTCAGAAGCAAGGCTACTATCTGTCACACTTGAAGGGCCGTGTTCCTGTTCTACGGCGTAGATTCCGGTAAGATTGTTTAATTTTATTTAAATATGAGATGTATTGTTCCAGTGGGACTCCTTTTATCTTAAATGAGGAATCATGGGTTAATATCTCCTGAGGGGGGTTATTGAACAGGGGGGACTTTAATCATGTTTGTTATGTGGTTCTATATGCAATGTGTAGCTATACTTAGGCTCACTGCCTTTACGGAACATAACGGCCTTCTTTTAATGACGCAATCTCTCAAGATTGCTCGCCCTTTTTGTGACTGGCACGTTTCACCTTGTGACGGGTGCAGTTACGTTGTTTTTTTTTCACTTCCGTATGCTGACTATGTGCGACCGAGAGAGTCTAGCTCGTGGGTTGTCTGGTTCACAGGAGGTGGTGAGTGCCCCATCCATTGGGGGTGTCAAAGTGTGCAAGTTAGCTTTGTCTTTTTGTAATCCCAAGATTATGGAGGATTCTGATATACGCAACACGGATGCCTCCGATACGGAGGATGTGTCTTGTGATGAATATGAAATGGCCCGAGTAATTAATGCCCATCATTTATGTTCCAGGTGCCGTTCTAGAGTACTCTCTTCTCCTGAATCTGTTAGCTTAGAGTTCTTTGAGCCATTGGCCTCCGAGGTTTCCATGACCCGTGAGGCGCGTGCCCAAGACCCTTTCCCGGCTACGCATGCAGGTGTCCCTATGGCCTTCATTCCTTCTCCGGAGAGTGGCTCGTTTCAGCTGGAGGTTACGGCACGGTTTCGCATGGCCATTTCTATGGCGCTGTCTCATTTATATCTCCCAAGTGAAGTATTTCACCGATACTGTCTGTGCTCCGTTAACCTAGGTCCATTGAGCGTGGGATTGTCCGATTCAGTTCAGTCTTCTGGGGAAACGTTGGCCCCTGAGGCTTCAGGGGGCCCCAATCTCGGAGCCAAAGTCTCCAGTAGATCCGGTGAGGGATGATTTTGCCTTCCGTTATAGGGAGGACTGAGTTGCATGGGGGCTATAATATATGTGAATGACCATAGGCAATATTGTAGCCCCCACGCAACTCAGTCCTCTCAACACTACTGATAACTCCTAATGGCTTAGGTTTAAAGGTACCTATAAATGTAGCTACTCACAGTGCACAGCTTGTAACTGGGGAAAGGTTTAGACATTTTTCCTGTCTTAATTGTAGAACTACCTATGTTGTTTATTTGCTCACGTGTGAAGACTGAACCAAATGCTAGGAAAAGTAGGAATTGACCTATATTCTTAAGACAATGGCTTTAAGTTGTTCCTTATAATGTAATATAAGCTAAGAAGACAAGTATGTTACACAACTTATGTTTTGTTTTTTTGCATCTTCCAAATTTCTAGAGAAGAACCTGCTGATAAATAATCAGCCTATCTGGGTTCAAGAACAAAATGGTGCATGTAACATTTTATCTTAACTCATTGCTGAGTTGCACTTCCCACTATATCTCTCATAGGTGATGCTCTTTTATAATTAGACTCCTTCTCACAATCATTTCACCATACATTAATTCATAAATCATTATCATTATTTCCCTCACAATTACATTCTCACATCAGTTACTGCAACCACCTACTACTTAGTGGTTTACCATTCTCCAAACTTTTACAAATGAAGCTTCTAAGCTGATTAATCTAAATGTATCATTAAAATTACCCATATCTCTCTTTCAGTCTCTACTTGGGCTTCTTATTTCCCACCAAATAAAACTCAACATACCTTAACATTCAAAGTACTAAACAATATTGTATCATATTCTATTTCTTTCCTATGACATGGAGAGTCCACAATTTAATTCCAATTACTAGTGTGATATTCAATTCCTGACCAGCAGGAGGAGGCAAAGAGCACCCCAGCAGAGCTGTTAAGTGTAACTTCCCTTACCCATAATCCCCACTCATTCTTTGCCTCTATCATCGGAAAGATGCCCGAAGATATTTAATCCTTTAATGGGTACTTTTTCCTGCAAGCAAGGATTGGGTCTATGCTGTGTCCATGTAAATCTCTTTAGTAAGAGTAGTGGTAGCTTTTAGCAGTTAGAAGACGGCGAGGTGGCCTTTGCTTAACTTCTAACAGGGAGCAATCTCTTGGCATACATAATATTTACTACATTCGGCAGGTCCTCATGGAGATGGGCATATGTAGTTTTAAATGGCACATACTCTTGAGCGGTGTGAACTTCTATAGACACAGTGTTATGCATATGTGTTATGTATCATCTTTCACATAGTGTTGAGTGGCCGTATTTTTGCGCCGTTTTCTATCTACTGTGGTGCAGTTTATTTTCTAATGCGGTCATGTGACTGGCCTCTGCGCTTCTGCTCCACGGCTTTGCAGATTTGAGCCGACAGTTGAGCAGAGGGTTTGCCGCTTTGTATTACAGCTGTCTACTACAGACCGGAGTGTTTTTGTGTTAGTCGGCGAGCTGACAGTGATGGAGAGTGTTTAGTGAGCTGTATATCAGCTGCTGCCTATTTATCGGTCCGGATCTGTTTCTACTGCATATACAGATCTTTATCTAGTGGGATTTTTTCTACTGGGCCTACGGAGTGGTGAGTCCTCAGCAGAGCTGAGGGTTTGAAGTGCCTGATTAATTTATAGCATTAATCTTATATTTTATGTATAGAAAAATTTAGGGTTTATTTTTTTAATTTTATTTAGACATTATTTTGCTAGTGGGGACCAATTTCTTTTACCATGGACCCTGAAGCAAATTCAATTGTGCCTTTTGAAAAATGTTTATATTGCTTGGAGGCTCAAATTATTCCTCCTGTGCAGTTTTGCTCCTCTTGTTGCACAATATGCTCTTGGCTAAAAATAAAAGTCCCCTCTCAGAGACATCTGTCTCTCAGGATAATTTTGTCCGTGCCATGCCTCAGCTTTCCCCTCAAACGTCACAAGCTTTAGCAGTTTCTCATGCAGTACCCTGCGGTTCCTCTCAACATCCTCCTGGGGGTGTTTATTTACCAGGAGATTTTGCTGCGCAGATAACTTCTGCGGTTTCTGCTGCTTTATCAGCGTTTCCTGTTGCTGGTAAGCGAAAGAGGAAATTGAAAAATATTTCAGTTAGCAAGAGTTCTGACTCCACTAAAGCTGTGTTAGTCAGTCTATCTCAGTTATCTGATGAAGGTGATACCTCAGTGGTTTCTGAGGGCGATATATCTGACTCTGATTCAGAGGAGGTTAATTTTGAGTTTAAGCTAGAACACTGTATATCAAAGAGGTAGCGCTCAAAGCACGGACTATGTGAAATATTCGCAATAATTGTTTTAGTGATTATTATTTTATTTTTTTTAATTATTTATTTATTTTTTTCAGCCCACTTTACATCGCCAGCCTACAAAAATTCAGTTTTAAAACTTTGCCTACGCCTAGTGGCTTAACAATAATTGTTATAGTGATTATTAAATATAGAATTGCAATATATTGGCAAAATAAACTGAATAGGAGGTGTTAAAATATACAACACAATTTATTTTATAGCACTTAAAATAGCATATATATGCTATATATATATAATAAGGGACGTCTCCCTGTAATTCTAAAAGTCATATGTAATGTTAATAACCTTATGATGATATCTCAAGAACAATAAAAAATAAAAAAGCAGTTAATCTCATAACAAATATTTGAACCTTTTAGGTCATATATAATTTTAGAGAATTTCCACCAATATTGAACACAGGGCAAGGAAGTGAACAGTCAAGTAAGTCTTCGGTTATATTTAACCTAGGATACAGAGTACCTTACACCCCGGGCCGAGGAGATTCTTTGAATGAATAAATATCAATCCTCTCGGCGGTAATAACCGCGTTTAAAAGGAAAAGTGGATTATGGCTTCTGTCCGTGGTGTATTTCCTCTCAGCGGTCCTATCCGCATCTTGGAGGAGAAGTGTGTGTCCACTCTGGTGACAATTTCAGTAACTCCTCTCAGTGGTCCTTTCCGCGTCTAGGAGGAGAAGTGTGTAGCAGCTTCGGTGGCAATTTATGTAACCCCTCTCAGTGGTCCTTTCCGCGTCTAGGAGGAGAAGTGTGTAGCAGCCCCGGATGATCTGGTCACGTTACCTCTCTTACGTCACAGTGACCCAGTATCATGATAGCTTAGCTGTTTGCTGGAACGTAGGTATATCGCTGAGATGTAAAAAACAACTGTAGCGCTACAGATGATTGGAATCTCTTATGTTATAACTGTAAATAGCCAATTCCTGTTGGAGTAGAAAGTAGAAGTCTACGCGTTGCGCCCCAGACTGGGCTTTATCAAGACTTTTGAAAGAGGTTCTTGCTACTTTGGAAGACTCTGACTATACTGTCACTGAACCCCAAATAAATCTAATAAGCTTAACAGAGTGTTCAATGTCATTCCTTCATCTGTTGAAGTTTTTCCAGTTCCAGACCGTATGTAGGAAATTATAGTTCAGGAATGGGAAAAGCCAGGGATTCCTCTTTCCCCATCCCCTGTTTTCAAGAAGGTGTTTCCTGTTGCTGACTCTGTACGTGACTTATAGAACATTGTACCCAAGGTAGAGGGAGCTATCTCTACTCTAGCCAAGAGAACTACTATCCCTATTGAGGATAGCTCTTCCTTCAAGGATCCCATGGATAAGAAGCTGGAGGCTTACTTGCGAAGTATATTCATCAGGGGTTACAATGGCAACCAGTTGAAAGTATTGCTATGGTTGTGGGGGCAGCATCTTATTGGTGTGATGCCTTGTCCGACCTGATTTTAGAAGATAATACTATAGAGGAGATCCAGGATAGGATCAAGGCTCTTAAGCTGGCTAATACTTTAAAATGTGATGCCAGCATGCAAGTGCTCAGACTAGGAGCCAAGATTTCTAGCCTTGCAGTTCTAGCTCGCAGAGCTCTATGGTTAAAATCTTGGTCTGCTGATGTTACATCCAAATCCAAACTTTTGTCTTTACCTTTTAAGGGCAAGACTTTATTTGGTCCTGGTCTGGCTGAGATCATTTCCAAAATTACTGGTGGAAAGGGATCAAGACAAGAAGAATAGACCTAAGGGTCATCACAATTCTAATTTTTGTTCCTTTCGTAATTTCAAACAACAAAAGTCTTCCTCTTCCAAGCCGGAGCAATCCAGGACCTCATGGAGATCCAGCCAGCATTGGAACAAGGGGAAGCAAGCCAAGAAGCCTTCTGCTAAATCTAAATCAGCATGAAGGGGTCACCCTGATCCAGTCTTGGATCAAGTGGGGGCAGGCTTTTTCTTTTTTGGCAGGCTTGGATCTGTGATGTTCCAGATCCTTGGGCCGTGGAAGTAGTATCTCAGGGATACAGAATAGAATTCAAGTCTTGTCTCCCCAGAGGCAGATTTATCCTGTCAAGGTTATCTGCAAACCAGGTAAATAAATGACCTATCTTCCCTGGGAGTGATTGTTCCAGTTCCAGTAGAGGAACAGGGTCAAGGATTCTATTCAAACCTTTTTGTGGTTCCTTTTCATCCCATTTTAGACCTAAAGTGTCTCAACAAATTCCTCAAGGTTCAGTTGTTCAAAATGGAAACTATTCATTTCATTCTACCCTTGGTTCAAGAAGGTCAGTTCATGACTACCATAGATCTGAAGGATGCGAATCTTCATGTTCCCATTCACAGGGAACATCACCAATTCCTACAGTTTGTCTTTCTGGTCAACTATTTCCAGTTTGTTGATCTTCCCTTTGGCCTTGCCACGGCTCCTTGAATCTTTACAAAGGTCCTAGGGGCCCTTTTGGCGGTGGTCAGATCTCAGGGAATAGCGGTGGCGCCTTATCTGGACAGCATCTTAGTTCAAGCACCATCTTTTCAGTTAGCAAGTTCTCATACAGAGATGTTGTTGTCTATTCTACATTCCTACGGGTTGAAAGTGAATCTGGAAAAGAGTTCCCTGGTGCCAGACACCAGGGTGTGTTTCTTAGAAACGATTATAGATTCTCTGTCCATGAAGATTTTTCTGACGGAGGTCAGAAAATCCAAACTTCTGGCTTCTTGCCTTTTACTTCAGTCCTCTACCCGTCCATCTGTGGCTCATTGTATGGAAGTAATTGGTCTGATGGCTGCTTCCATGGACATCATTCCGTTTGCTCGGTTCCATCTGAGACCCCTACAGTTATGCATGCTCAGACAATGGAACGGAGACCACTCAGACCTATCACAGAGGATAGCTCTGGATCCCCTAACAAGAGACTCTCTATCTTAGTGGATTTTGCAGGACCATCTTTCTCAGGGTACATGCTTCCTGAGATCATCCTGGGTGATTGTGACCATGAAAGCCAGCCTTTCAGGCTGGGGAGCAAGTTTGGGGTTCTATAAAGGCTCAGGATCTTTGGACTCGAGAGGAGTCTTCTCTTCCCATAAACATCCTAGAGTTGAGAGCAATTTACAATGCCTTAATAGCCTGGCCTCAACTAGCTTTAGTCCGGTTTATCAGATTTCAGTCAGACAATATCAACTAGTGGCATACATCACCAGGGAGGAACTCGGAGTTCCTTAGCAATGAAAAAGGTGACTTGCATTCTCTATTGGGGCAGAGTCTCCCGGTTGTCTCCTGTCTGCCATCCACATCCCAGGGGTGGACAACTGGAAAGCGGATTTTCTGAGCAGGCAGACCTTTCATCCCGGGGAGTGGGCTCTCCATCCAGAAGTTTTCACAATGAAAACTCTCAGGTTGGGGGTTCCGGAGTTGGATCTGATGGCGTCACATTTAAGCGCCAAGCTGCCAAAATACGGTTGAAGATCAAGATTGAGATTGCTGGATCGTATGTTACGTCACAAATTTCAACATTTGCCGATGTTGATGGTTTGATAACTATGGCGGATCA
Source organism: Bombina bombina (assembly GCF_027579735.1). Lineage (NCBI taxonomy): Eukaryota > Metazoa > Chordata > Amphibia > Anura > Bombinatoridae > Bombina > Bombina bombina. Next base: position 520,980,701 of record NC_069501.1, on the reverse strand, counting down.
ATCTCTCGACAATTACGACGCGGAATTCCAGCGTATTTTCAGTTGTCGCTTTGATAAATATCCCCCTATGTATTAAATACATAAGTGAAGCCCCATTTGGGACTGAGCAGAACACAGCCAATCAGCAACGGCAGTCACACAATCCTTAGCGTAACTTGTAAACTGCAATACTTATTTATTGTAACACCTTTGTTGGGGTTAAATGTGCATAATTGCATGCTCTAACAAATGTGATTTTTTTTGCCTTTAGCTATTATATGTTTGTCTTCCCTACATACATTTATTATAAATACACACACTGTTTATACTAAGGAAAATGTTTCACTACAATAAAGCAACTAGAGGAGTTCTTATAAACTTTTTTTCTCGGATCAAAGAGAGCATTTTAAAATGTTTATAAATAAATATGCTGTCAACTTCAAATTGAGATTTTAGATATACTTTATGATATTTGAAATAGACATGTGCATGGCGAAAAAATTCGGTTCGGTTCGGATCGATTCGGATTTTTTCGAATTTGGGTTCGGAGCGATTCGAATTCGGAAAAATTGGAATCAATTCGGTTCGGATTTGTTTTGGATTCATTCGGATTCGAATCAATTCGGTTCGGATTTGTTTCGGATTCGATTCGGTTCGATTCGGTTAGGTTTGGAAATTCGGAATTTCGGTAAGTGTTAGGTGGGATTAGACTTATACTGTACAATACTAGTGTAATCCATGGCCATCCGAATTTACCGAATAAATCCGAAGTAATTCGGATTTATTCGGTAAATTCGGCAGTATTTTGATTCGGAAATTCGGTTCGATCCGAATCGCCGAATTTTCAGAATTTCCGAATCGATCCGAAACGAATCGCACATATCTAATTTCAAATGGACAACCATATTGCCAAGTGAGACATCTTTAAAAATATGTATTTTGTTTTGATATAATTGTGTTGCTAATACAAATTTATAGTTTCTAAAAATATTTCTAAATATTAGGGGACATCAGACTGATATACTTCAGGAAATTTCTCTTTTGTTAAAGGCACTATTGGGCTTAAAGAGGCTGCTCCCAGTTGGTAACCTGCCAGAGAACAAGCTACTGAGCTGTTGTTCGTTCCTGGTTGAGCACCTCTGTCTCTGTATATATGTTTCTAAATATGTTTATTGTTAGACCTTTTATGCGGCCAAATAGGATTTGATTTGAGTTGCCCCTAATTTGTTTTTAAGGGCATATTCATACATGACATTTTGAAATGTCCACAGGCAATCATTACTGCGTGTCCTAACTTAAAGCCATATTATATTATATGCTAAATGACTCTCGGTTATAAAACAACATCTCTTTTCATAATGCAACAGTATTTTGTCTTGATAGCCATATTAAACTCTAACTAAACATATTAAAGTTTTTTTTATCGCTTATTAAAAACTAAATTTAAATAAAAAATGTTTTTGTTTCCAGAAATCCTTTTTAATTGAGCCACACTTTGCTGCCACACCTGAAGTAATAACGAAAAGAAGTTCATCCAGAGAAGTAAGGAATTATATTTTGGAACATATTTTGAACAAACTGACAGATGATGTTTGTATTTTTTTATGCATTCATTCATGTTTCATTATACCAACTTAACTATGGGTAAGGTTACCATATTGCCGCTTTAAAAAGGGACACATATGAAAAATACATATGCCAGGGTTCATATAAAAAAAATTTTAAACAGCCCTGCAAACAGCCCTGACATATGTATTTTTCATATGTGTCCCTTTTTAAAGCGGCAATATGGTAACCCTAACTATGGGTAAATGCGCACTCAATTTCGCAATTTGCATTACACGCACGCAAAATAAGTTATTTCTCAACTTGCAATAGCTGCACAACCCCAAATTAAAAAAAGCCATAATGCGCGCAGAGTTTTCACAAATAATTTGCAGCGCGACTTGTAATCTTGCCCAGTGTAATTAAAAGACATAGAACAATGTCAGTCATTTTTAAAACAAATAAACATCCTTTTTACTGCAATTATTTTTTAATAACCAAAATCCACCCACAATTTGCCTTATTTGGAAGATTAAATCTGGGCTTTAATCTGCAGATAACAACTGTAGCCACTTTAATAATGTTACGATAAATTATATTTTTTTTAAGCTGTTATCAGTTAAAGCCAATTAGGCACTGTTAAAGGAACTATTGGGCTAAAATAGGCTGCTCCTAGTTGGTAACCTGCCAAAGAACAAGCTACTGAGCTGTTGTTTGTTCCTGGTTGGGCACTTCTGTCTCTGTATATATGTTTCTAAATATGTTTATTATTAGACTTTTTATGTGGCCAAATAGGATTTGATTTGAGTTGCCCCTTATATGTTTTGAAGGCCTATACATACATGACATTTTGAAACATCCACAGGCAATCATGACTGATATACTTCAGGAAATTTCTCTTTTGTTAATGGCACTATTGGGCTAAAAGAGGCTGCTCCCAGTTGGTAACCTGCCAAAGAACAAGCTACTGAGCTGTTGTTCGTTCCTGGTTGAGCACCTCTGTCTCTGTATATATGTTTCTAAATATGTTTATTGTTAGACTTTTTATGCGGCCAAATAGGATTTGATTTGAGTTGCCCCCTTATATGTTTTTAAGGGCATATTCATACATGACATTTTGAAACATCCACAGGCAATCATTACTGCATGTCCTAACGTAAAGCCATATTATGCTAAATGACTCTCAGTTTTAAAACAACATCTCTTTTCATAATGCAACAGTATTTTGTTTTGCTAGCCATATTAAACGCCAACTAAACACATTAAAGTTGTTTTTAACGCTTATTAAACTACATTTAAATAAAAAATATTTTTGTTTCCAGAAATCCTTTTTAACTGATCCACCCTTTGCTGCCACGTCTGAAGTAATAACGAAAAGAAGTTCATCCAGAGAAGTAAGGAATTTTTAACATATTTTGAGTGAGAGATGATGATTTTATTATTTTTTATACATACGCTGTTTCATTATACTAACTTAACTATGGATGACTGGAATTTTTAATTATCTGACAACTCAGTCTAATCAGAACTTACCTTACGTTGTTTCAGATCTCCCATAGAATGGAGCATTCAAGATAAAATGCATTAATATTCAAATAATAAGAATTTTCAAAAATACATTGAAAATCATAATAAAATGTGGGCTGTAATAACTGACTCATTTTACAACAATATAATAATGCATTAGAAAAATACTCTAAACATTAGAATAATCTGCTAACATTTTTGTAAATTATAATCTGACTAGTGTTTTCCTTATTGCAATATACAGTATATATTTGTTGGCAAATAAGAGCACATTTTAAAAATCAAAGTATCTAATATCAAACACAGGAAAGAGAGACAACTAGGTAACTCTAGAAATATATTTCAAAGTGATTGTGGCCACTCAGTTTGAGGTCTAGAACTTCAAACTCTAAATCCTACACACACAAAAAATGACAGTCAACCACATTCAAGATCAATGTCAGGTGGCAATATTAAGAAATGCCAAGAAGCTTGTATGCATAGTTAATATGATCAAACAGACAACTGCTTCATATGCCATATGACATAGGATTAGGCATTTCAAAAATATAAAAAGTACTAGAATAGGTTCAAACAATGGCAAATTAGTGATAGAGGAAGTCAAGTAAACGTTCTGACACTGAAACCTTTCCAAGGTCTTTTCTACATTAAAGGGACACTGAACCCAAAAATTTTCTTTCGTGATTCAGATAAAGCATGACATTTTAAGCAACTTTCTAATTTACTCCTATTATCAAATTTTCTTCATTCTCTTGGTATCTTTATTTGAAATGCAAGAATGTAAGTTTAGATGCCGGCCCATTTTTGCTGAACAACCTGAACAATCCTTGCTGATTGGTGGATAAATTCATCCACCAATAAAAAAGTGCTTTCCAGAGTTCTGAATAAAAAAAAAGCTTAAATGCCTTCTTTTCAAATAAAGTTAGCAAGAGAATGAAGAAAAATTGATAATAGGAGTAAATTAGCAAGTTGCTTAAAATTGCATGCTCTATCTGAATCATGAAAGAAAAAAAATATAGCTACTAAGACTTTTGTTATTGCATAGAGAGATAGATCGAATATATATATATATATATATATATATATATATATATATATATATATATATATATATATATATATATATATATATATATATATAACGTGTTTTGTTATTGGTTTCTGCGTTTAAATAACCATAGTAAATCAAATTATTTGTAGTTGCATAGTAGTAAAAATGTAAATGGATTTGACCTATTGAATTTATTTTGGGAAATAGAAATGTTAGCTTACGGCATACATGGAACAGGTCAATAGGAAACATTTGATTAAAGAAACAGTAAACACAATGGGCAAGGTTACAAGTTGCGCATTATGAGATTTCCTCACGCTACATGGTTTTTTCGCAATCAGTTTCCATTGTGCAGGTATTACAAGCCTTGAAAAATCGCGCGCTCATTTCCTTTTACCCAACAATCCTTTCTGCGCTTGAAGAGCTGTAGTTACGTTTTGCGCAACATAAAAGTTTTGCGAAACACTTCAAAAATACATTACGAAGTACAGTTACACTCATATTAACACTGTCTAATAAAAATTATTAAAAAAATATTGCACACAAAAGTTATAAGGGCTCAAAGATTCGAGACGCAGGGATTTTACATAGACATACATACACATACATAGAGAAACATGGATTTATATGTATAGAGATATGATTAACTACAGAGATAAGGAAAATATTTCACATTACAATCTTATGCACATTAAACAATATCTCATATATATAGATCGAAAGATATGCAATATTTAGATATATCAGTCCAAAAATCATCACATATACTGTGTAGAAAAATATTTATTTATAAATAAATAGAACATATTCCATTACGAGAACATTTTAGCAATATGAAATATTCGCATTTTCATGTACACTTTTCGATGAGAATACGTCATGGGCTTTGCGCAAAATATTAGGGGTTTTGTTTATTTCTATTTGTCTCCACCATTTACTTCTATGGGGAATACGTGAATGCGCACGCAATTTCGCAGTTTGCTTTATGCATTGTAACGCGTGCAAAATAAGTTTTCTCAACTTGTAATAGCTGCGCAACCCCAAATGCGTAAAAGCCATAACGTGCGCTGTGTTTTTGCAACTGATTTGCCGCTCGACTTGTAATCTTGCCCAGTGTAATTAAAAGACATAGAACGGTAGCCACTTTAAAGGAATAGTCTAGTCAAAATTAAACTTTTATGATTCAGATAGAGCATGCAATTGTAAGCAACTTGTTTCTAATTTACTCCTATTATCAATTTTTCTTCGTTCTCTTGGTATCTTTATTTGAAAGTATGCTTAGGAGCCGACCCATTTTTGGTTCAGCAACTGGGTAGCGCTTCCTGATTGGTTGCTACATTTAGACACCAATCAGAAAGCGCAACCAAGGTGCTGAACTAAAAATGGGCTGGCTCCTATGCTTACATTCTTGCTTTTTCAAAGATAACAAGAGAACAAAGAAAAAAAGGATAATGGGAGTAAATTAGAAAGTTGCTTAAAATTGCCTGCTCTATCTGAATCATGAAAGTTTAATTCTGACTAGACTATTCCTTTAATAATGTTAGTATAAATTATATTGTTTTAAGTTGTTATTAGTTAAACCCAATTAGGCACAGATAAGTTGCAGAGATAGCTTTGAAATGTTAGGAGGGTGCATTTCAAGTTCTTAGACTGAGGGATAAATTACATAAAAAGGGGATCAAAATAAATAATGAAGGTATATATTTAAAAAAAATGTCAAGGTATTTACTGTCTCTTTAAATATATTATTAAGTATAGCTATGTATTAAAATTATAAAGACTTTGACCATGAGTTTTTCACCACTTAATAGCTACATTGTAGTTGTTTGCCTTAGTTTGTGGAATCTCGCCACCTTTCAGTTTCAGTGGGAGGGGGAGTTAAAAAAAATTGAGATCTAACGGGAGAAAAAGTTTATATAATACACCAGAACTGGTGGAAATATTTCAGCTACACCCATGAAACACCACTGTTCAGCCCACTAGCAGAGGCAGGGATAGTAATTTTATAATAAGGAATACAATACACTTGCATATGCAATTTTATTACAATTTCTACTGTGAGCCTCAAAGGGATAGAAAGGTCAAATTCGAATGTGCATGGGTGCATTTCAATGTGAAATTTTCTGTGGCATGCACACATATCCTGTGCCATGCACCAGTATTCAAACACCACACCTTCTCAGAGAGACAGTGGTGGCTTCTATGACACAAATTATGTCTTCACAGAAGCAATACACACCATATTCAGCTCTCTGAGCTTAAATACAGGTGCACAGGCCATCACAGGATATGTGCATATGCTGCAGAAAAACAGTACCACTTTTACTAGAATGACATGGATGTGCAAAAGCATAAAGATGCAACAGATTAATCCTGACGACGAAAGTAGCACTGACTTTAATTTGGGTTAACAGGAGCAACCCCTTGTGCCATGTTACAAAACACTGCATTCAAATTTCTGCCACTGATCCCCCTTTATTTTGCCCCGTAGGCTTTGCCTGATATGACCCAGTATGGCTTACACAAATAAATTTCAATAGCACCACGCAGACCATTTCTTAACGGGTCAACACGTTCATTTGCCAGACGTCAATCAGACTTGTTCCTTTAGCATAGCACAGCAGCCTCCGCCTTTACTTTTTCTATCTATTGACGCTTACCCTCCTAACTTTGCTATACCGCCATATCCAGTGTGTACTCACTCAACCATGCGTTTAATAGGCCAATTGTGTTGTCGTTCAAAAATCATTTACATTGATTGGTTGAAATTGATGTCCCTCAAGATCCAATCCTGTAACACTTTTCATGTCCGACCATCAGACTGTTTAATTGCCTGCCCCATCACACACTGTGGTAGATAAAGCGGTATCCATATAAACCATACTCTACTCACGCCCCAGTGTTGAGATCACATAACTTGACCACATCATTTTGATCACATCGGCCACACTCTACCAGCAGCGCCTTCGGGATCTACTGGTAGATCCTGATCTACCTATTGGGCACCCCCGCTTTATATGATTTTTAAATAAAAAAAAATTGTGAGCCCTACTGAATGCATTGCCTTCACATACTTAAAAACAGGGAACATACTTTTGCTAGACACACTGTTGTCAAGGAAAAAACTATTAATATAATTAGGACAGGGACTTCATAAAATCTCACAAGCACAGCTTTAGATCTTTGGGCCCTAAGTATTGATCTTTGCGTATAAAGTGAAAAGTAAAATAAAGATGACTGTGTATAAAGAGAGATACGATAATGAGATCTGCTCCCTGCAAGCTCAGCCCATTTAATTATTTTCTGGTTTTAATAAGTAAACAATGCTTTTTCATATGCAGAAATTAATCTAAATGAGCAAGTTCCCATACATTGTATGCTCTGCAGCTGCTATAACAAGTTATTTTAAACTCATTAAGGAAAAAAACTATTTATAGTACACTGCCCTTTTAAGTTTAGCATAGATGACATGTTGTTTTTCCTTTTCTATTTGATGTTCAATTTTACATCATCATATATTTACACAAAAAAAGCATTTTCTCTAATTTTGTACTAAAAACCTGCTGCACATTTAAGGGCATATTTATCATGCTCCGTATAGAGCTTACGGCCTGCTCCATAACTTGTTCACCTGCTCTGAGGCAGTGGACAGAAATCAACCCGATCGAATACGATCGGGTTGATTGACACCCCCTGCTAGCGGCCGATTGGCCGCGAATCTGCAGGGGGCGGCATTGCACCAGCAGTTTACAAGAACTGCTGGTGCAATGATAAATGCAGACAGCGTATGCTGTCGGCATTTATCGATGTGTGGCGGACATGATACGAAACTTTGTATCATGTCTGCTCACACATTGATACATATGCCCATTATTCTTTACTTTCTGTAGAGTTATGCATTCACAAATTGATATGAGGATATAACTGGAATTATATTTACTGTAATCAGTATGACCTTACTGCACTTCTCTATTATAAATTCTGTAAGTGTCACAAATTAAAGGGACATGAAATCTAAATTTTTTCTTTCATGATTCAGATAGAGCATGTGATTTAAAACAACTTTCTAATTTACTTCTGTTAGCTCATTTGTTTTGTTTTGCTTACCTGGTCTTCCATTCCTTTTAATCCATTCAAATGTGAGGCCCCAGACTTTTTTTTTTTATAAAGTCTTCCAAAAGTAACAAAGTAACTTGATATATGAAATCAGGGTAATCTCTAATAGCTTTTCCTTTACAGGTAGTTCAGAGAATGCAAAGCCAGTCTATAATACTAATCAGTCAGTTTGGTGAAACCATGGGTTATCCAAATCAGAATGAGAATTGCTCTTTGCTTCTTTTAAAATTATAGGAAATATTAATAATAAAAAAGATAATGAAGGTGATACTAACATTTAAAGAAGCAGACAAATGCAAAATAAATCCTACCATTGTGTTCTTGCAGAAGGAAGATTGTCTAAAGAGAAAAAGAGGTCACACTTACAGTTATATAGCAAAGAGAAGAAGACAGACTAAGCAGAAGGCGTTAGCTGTATCACTTCAAGAGGACACTGCAGCACCAGGGTCTCCGGAAGAAAAGGTATTTATATTTATATAATTACTGTTTATATTTCTGTAACAACTTATTAACTTTTTTTTTTTAAATTATACATATATAAAAAGTTGACAACAGTATACATAAAATTTGAAAGTGTAGAAAACATGCTTGGTCTACAAACCAATTATTTCTTTGTATTAAAATATTAATTACTTGGCATTTCTAGATGGTTCATTGAGACATCTAAATGAGTGGAAGCAGAAATGGAAGGCAAAAAGACCAATCCCTAAAATGATAACCTTTTTATTCAGAGTTATCACCAGACCCCCTGTTTGTTTGTATTAACTTTGCCTATATTCCTAATTTGGAGAGAATTTTTTCTTTTGATGCCCCCTTACAGGCTTGGAATAAGGCAGTTATGTCCACCAAATAAGCAGTTAACTACATTACCCAATATGAATTGTATTTTAAAACATCTTACCCCCGCATAGACTTTTTAAAATATCAGACTTCAACTTTCCCCTCTGTGGTCCCAAAGTACATTGCTTTTGGGTAAGTGCTTTTTTTATTATATTTAAAAAATGGGGATCTCTCTACAAGCTGGTTTATTTGACCTTCTCCCAGCTAAATTGCCACATCACTATCAGCACATTTGTATCTACCTATTTTTGGCAGTCAAGCTAACGACCACCTGATCATGGAGAAAAGCTCATAGTCCAAAGTGGTCCCAGGTTTTCAGATAATGTACTTCATAGAGTCTTCATAGAGGCTAGGGAATGCAGCTTATTTTCTATTAACAATCTCATTGACCTCCATTGTCTTACTTGGGAATTATGGAGGCAATCTATTTCTTCTTTATAGGGGCTTGCGGTTTTTTGATGCTCATGTGTATCCTGAACCATAAAAAGACAGTGGGGCGCCTCATGTATATATCAGACAATCTCTCAGACAACACAAAGGGGCCTATCTATCAAGCTCCGATAGGAGCGTGATGGCCCGTGTTTCTGGCGAGTCTTCAGACTCGCCAGAAACAGCAGTTATGAAGCAGCGGTCACAAAGACCGCTGCTCCACAACCCTGTCCGCCTGCTCTGAGCAGGCGGACAGACATCACCAGAAATCAACCCGATAGAGTATGATCGGGTTGATTGACACCCCCTGCTTGCGGCAAATTGGCCGTGAGTCTGCAGGGGGTGGCGTTGCACCAGCAGCTCTTGTGAGCTGCTGGTGCAATGCTGAATACGGAGAGCGTATTGCTCTCCGCATTCAGCGAGGTCTGGCAGACCTGATCCTATATAAATATTCCACACTATCAGATTGGCATGAGACCATAATTGCAAAAAAAAGATTATGCAGGGAAATTATTTTAAATTAGAGTTATGAGAAAAACAAAGAGCAATATTATGCAAGTGTCAAAAAGTGCTAGATAAGTGACAGCTTCTACTAGGGCTACTACTACAAGTGCTCCTGTTATGGCCTTTAAAAAATGCCCTTAGTTAAAATACCTTTTGTTATCATGGCAAAGGAGCTTTGTGAAGCAATCTGAGGACAATTTCCCTGCACTAATTTACAGTTAAGTTGAATATTTGTAAGGGGGCAGAACAATGCAAACTTTAAAGAGACACTAAACCCAATTTTTTTTTCTTTAATGAGTCAGATAGAGCATGCAATTTTAAGCAACTTTCTAATTTACTCCTATTATAATTGTTTCTTTGTTCTCTTGCTATCTTTATTTGAAAAGCAGGAATTAGGAGACGGCCCGTTTTAGGTTCAGCACCCTGGATAGCGCTTGCTTATTGGTGGCTACATTTAGCCACCAATAATCAAGTGTAACCCTGGTTCTGCACCAAAAATGGGCTGGCTCTCAAGCTTTGCATTCCTGCTTTTCAAATAAAGATAGCAAGAGAACAAAGAAAAATTAATAATAGGAGTAAATTAGAAATTTGCTTAAAATTGCATGCTCTATTTGGGTTTAGTATCCCTTTAAGAGATTTTCTGAAACTAAATAATTTCTATCAAGCTAATATCATTAAAGGGACATTAAACACTAAATACATGCTAGATAGAAAGATGCATTCAAAGAAAAGATTAGTCCATGACTAACATGTAGATGTATTTTTTAAAGTTTCATTAGTTGTTTAAAAAGTAACAAAATAAGTGTAAAGTTTTAGTGTCTATAAAACACTGGGAGCTGCCATGTTGTAACTTGTGTTACCTTCTCTGCTGTGGCCAATTAGGGTCAGTTATAAATAGGTCATTAGAGTGTGCAGCCAATGGTTGTGCTGGATTTAACAGTGTTCTGCACTTCCATTTCTAACAGGAACTGAAAAGCTCACAATTTCAGAGTGGAATTACAGGCAAAGAGGACAAAATAAATAATGAAAGTATATTGCAGAGTTGCTTTATTATATACAATTTATCATTTTATATTACCATCTCAAAGTGTTTAATGTCCCTTTAAGGAATAACACATCATCTGCATCCACAGTTCAGGTCCAGCTGAACATGGAATGTCCTACCCTAGTAAGCAAATACACAGGGGCTAATTTATCAAGGGCCGAATGGCCCCTGATACCCCTATTTTAATGCGAGCCTTCAGGTTTGCCGGAAACAGCAGTTATGAAGCAGTGGTCTTAAGACCGCTGCTCCTTAACTGGTCCGCCTGCTCTGAGGCTGCGGCCATCAATCCGCCCAATCTTATACGATCACACTGATTGCTAGGGGCCGATTGGCCACAAATCTGGAGGGGGCGGCTTTGCACAAGCAGTTAACAAGAACTGCTTGTGCAATAATAAATGTAGACAGCATATGCTGTCGGCATTCATCGATGTCTAGCGGACATAATCCGCTGAGCGGATCATGCTCGACAGACCGATGATAAATTGGCCCCACAGTCATAAGATGACCTTCAAAGTATGGCCTTGAAGGGAAATTAGTGATCTCTAAACCACTGCATTGTTGAAAAAAGAAGCAACTTTAATAGTGGAAGACATGAAAATTCCTGTTTATTAATTTATAAAAATGTAATAGTTTTGGTTGCAGTTGCAAAGTTCAATTTAGGAGACATCAGCTAATATCAAAGTGTAAAACCAATTAAATATGGTTCAGGTAATACTCCTGTGTGGGGATGCATTGGCTATACAGAAGTTGGTTTCATGCACAAAGCGTCAACTGATAATACGCTTGAATTCCGCGTCGTATTTGTCGCGAGTTATCAAAGCGTCAAGATCAGCAAATGTTGAAATTTGTGACGTAAAATACGATACCACGATCTCAGATCGATGCTTGCGTCATTACAGATGTTTCGAATTCACATTCGACTCTATTTGACACTTTTCCCAATTTATCAAACATTTAACAGGTACGCTCGCGTCTATTCGGACGCAGCGTACCTAGTTTTCAATCTGCCACCCTTGAGGTCGCGGATGTCATAGAACTCAATGGGAGTCTGAAAACACAGAAAGCTTATGTTCGATGCTGCAAGAGAATGAAGTATATTACATAATAAAAGTAAATCAAACAATATTATTGCTCCACATTTGGTGCACTAGTAGATATAGGGATAAAAAAAAAAAATTACTACTTATGAATTATGCTACAAATTTGTCTCTCATTACAAAGCAAGGGGACAATATTTCTACAAATTTGTTTTCGAACAGTTTTGCCCCAAACTTGTCGCACTAAAAGATATAGAGATAAAAATGAAATACACAACATAATATAGCTAACTTCCTTTAAATTTTTTGTGAATTTTTCAACCACTTTTGGAATATGCATAATCACAGGATTTATGACATCAGCCAATCTGATTTAAATATACATTTTAAACTATCACTTGTGTCATTGATCATTCATCAGAACTTGTAAGTGCCATTTGTTACATTGTGTGTTATACTTTGAAAGTATGTATATGTGAATTTAGAATTAAAGATAAACATTGATACTGACATTAGGATACACAGTGTAATATTTTAGACAAGGATTTTAAAATTCTAATTGATGTTTGATTTAATATAACCTTAAGCTGATAGCTCAAAGGGATAGCCCACTTAACATTAAACTGTCATGATTCAGATACAGCAGAAATTAAAATCACCTCTTTACTGTCATGCTATTTTCTTTGTATTTCTTCCTTCTCTTGAATTTCTTTTTCAGTAAGAAATGTCATCTTATATGCCAGACCATTTTATAACACCTGTGTAGGGCTGGTTTTTAAAACTAGATTGCAATCAGGAGGGGTTACACAGGTACAGAGAGAAAACTGGCACAGCTCTTAAAATATCCATTGATTGCAAATAAATACATATGATACTCTGATTACATATTATATTTGCAATTATTACTGCTCAGAATAATAATACATTTACACTATATACATATAGTGGTATAAATAAACACAGAGATATGAAAGACAACATTGTTTAGAACAAAAAAAGGAATTTAGGGACATATGCTTGCAAAAGATTTCTGACATAACACACACACAGATATACTGTGTATATATATATATATATATATATATATATATATATATATATATATATATATATATGATTATACAGGGAGTGCAGAATTATTAGGCAAGTTGTATTTTTGAGGATTAATTTTATTATTGAACAACAACCATGTTCTCAATGAACCCAAAAAACTCATTAATATCAAAGCTGAATAGTTTTGGAAGTAGTTTTTAGTTTGTTTTTAGTTATAGCTATTTTAGGGGGATATCTGTGTGTGCAGGTGACTATTACTGTGCATAATTATTAGTCAACTTAACAAAAAACAAATATATACCCATTTCAATTATTTATTTTTACCAGTGAAACCAATATAACATCTCAACATTCACAAATATACATTTCTGACATTCAAAAACAAAACAAAAACAAATCAGTGACCAATATAGCCACCTTTCTTTGCAAGGACACTCAAAAGCCTGCCATCCATGGATTCTGTCAGTGTTTTGATCTGTTCACCATCAACATTGCGTGCAGCAGCAACCACAGCCTCCCAGACACTGTTCAGAGAGGTGTACTGTTTTCCCTCCTTGTAAATCCCACATTTGATGATGGACCACAGGTTCTCAATGGGGTTCAGATCAGGTGAACAAGGAGGCCATGTCATTAGATTTTCTTCTTTTATACCCTTTCTTGCCAGCCACGCTGTGGAGTACTTTAACGCGTGTGATGGAGCATTGTCCTGCATGAAAATCATGTTTTTCTTGAAGGATGCAGACTTCTTCCTGTACCACTGCTAGAAGAAGGTGTCTTCCAGAAACTGGCAGTAGGACTGGGAGTTGAGCTTGACTCCATCCTCAACCCGAAAAGGCCCCACAAGCTCATCTTTGATGATACCAGCCCAAACCAGTACTCCACCTCCACCTTGCTGGCGTCTGAGTCGGACTGGAGCTCTCTGCCCTTTACCAATCCAGCCACGGGCCCATCCATCTGGCCCATCAAGACTCACTCTCATTTCATCAGTCCATAAAACCTTAGAAAAATCAGTCTTGAGATATTTCTTGGCCCAGTCTTGACGTTTCAGCTTGTGTGTCTTGTTCAGTGGTGGTCGTCTTTCAGCCTTTCTTACCTTGGCCATGTCTCTGAGTATTGCACACCTTGTGCTTTTGGGCACTCCATTGATGTTGCAGCTCTGAAATATGGCCAAACTGGTGGCAAGTGGCATCTTGGCAGCTGCACGCTTGACTTTTCTCAGTTCATGGGCAGTTATTTTGCACCTTGGTTTTTCCACACGCTTCTTGCGACCCTGTTGACTATTTTGAATGAAACGCTTGATTGTTCGATGATCACGCTTCAGAAGCTTTGCAATTTTAAGAGTGCTGCATCCCTCTGCAAGATATCTCACTATTTTTGACTTTTCTGAGCCTGTCAAGTCCTTCTTTTGACCCATTTTGCCAAAGGAAAGGAAGTTGCCTAATAATTATGCACACCTGATATAGGGTGTTGATGTCATTAGACCACACCCCTTCTCATTACAGAGATGCACATCACCTAATATGCTTAATTGGTAGTAGGCTTTCGAGCCTATACAGCTTGGAGTAAGACAACATGCATAAAGAGGATGATGTGGTCAAAATACTCATTTGCCTAATAATTCTGCACTCCCTGTAAATATAAAAGGAGTAGGGAAAGACACTAAACAAAACACATAAGGAAATACTCTAATGGCGCAACCTATAATGAATAGTACAAATGATAATATGTCTTAGATGTAGATCTATAATAGGCACTATTGGATGGATTTATAGGTGTGTAAATAAACTATACTAACTGCAGTGGTCACATATACCCATATACAGAAAGTAGGTATATTTACATACAGAACTAATTTGCGCGTATTGAAGCTAATAAAAATATGTCCTAGTACATATAAGTAATGATCAATATAGATACAAAAAGATATTATATTAATAACAGTTAATACTCTTTAAATGGAATCATAGCAATAAAAACAATTGGTATACTGCACCACAATGATAATATGAATACATATATATATACAGGGAGTGCAGAATTATTAGGCAAATGAGTATTTTGACCACATCATCCTCTTTATGCATGTTGTCTTACTCCAAGCTGTATAGGCTCGAAAGCCTACTACCAATTAAGCATATTAGGTGATGTGCATCTCTGTAATGAGAAGGGGTGTGGTCTAATGACATCAACACCCTATATCAGATGTGCATAATTATTAGGCAACTTCCTTTCCTTTGGCAAAATGGGTCAAAAGAAGAACTTGACAGGCTCAGAAAAGTCAAAAATAGTGAGATATCTTGCAGAGGGATGCAGCACTCTTAAAATTGCAAAGCTTCTGAAGCGTGATCATCGAACAATCAAGCGTTTCATTCAAAATAGTCAACAGGGTCGCAAGAAGCGTGTGGAAAAACCAAGGCGCAAAATAACTGCCCATGAACTGAGAAAAGTCAAGCGTGCAGCTGCCAAGATGCCACTTGCCACCAGTTTGGCCATATTTCAGAGCTGCAACATCACTGGAGTGCCCAAAAGCACAAGGTGTGCAATACTCAGAGACATGGCCAAGGTAAGAAAGGCTGAAAGACGACCACCACTGAACAAGACACACAAGCTGAAACGTCAAGACTGGGCCAAGAAATATCTCAAGACTGATTTTTCTAAGGTTTTATGGACTGATGAAATGAGAGTGAGTCTTGATGGGCCAGATGGATGGGCCCGTGGCTGGATTGGTAAAGGGCAGAGAGCTCCAGTCCGACTCAGACGCCAGCAAGGTGGAGGTGGAGTACTGGTTTGGGCTGGTATCATAAAAGATGAGCTTGTGGGGCCTTTTCAGGTTGAGGATGGAGTCAAGCTCAACTCCCAGTCCTACTGCCAGTTTCTGGAAGACACCTTCTTCAAGCAGTGGTACAGGAAGAAGTCTGCATCCTTCAAGAAAAACATGATTTTCATGCAGGACAATGCTCCATCACACGCGTCCAAGTACTCCACAGCGTGGCTGGCAAGAAAGGGTATAAAAGAAGAAAATCTAATGACATGACCTCCTTGTTCACCTGATCTGAACCCCATTGAGAACCTGTGGTCCATCATCAAATGTGAGATTTACAAGGAGGGAAAACAGTACACCTCTCTGAACAGTGTCTGGGAGGCTGTGGTTGCTGCTGCACGCAATGTTGATGGTGAACAGATCAAAACACTGACAGAATCCATGGATGGCAGGCTTTTGAGTGTCCTTGCAAAGAAAGGTGGCTATATTGGTCACTGATTTGTTTTTGTTTTGTTTTTGAATGTCAGAAATGTATATTTGTGAATGTTGAGATGTTATATTGGTTTCACTGGTAAAAATAAATAATTGAAATGGGTATATATTTGTTTTTTGTTAAGTTGCCTAATAATTATGCACAGTAATAGTCACCTGCACACACAGATATCCCCCTAAAATAGCTATAACTAAAAACAAACTAAAAACTACTTCCAAAAATATTCAGCTTTGATATTAATGAGTTTTTTGGGTTCATTGAGAACATGGTTGTTGTTCAATAATAAAATTAATCCTCAAAAATACAACTTGCCTAATAATTCTGCACTCCCTGTATACACATAAAAAGATCTCATAAAAAGTCTCTTCGTTGTATGAGAAAAGAGAAGTAAATCAACTCTTCATAGGTCTATAGTTAGAGGCATAACATAAAACAGACAGTAACAACTCCCTTAGGGAGTTTACTCACACTCCTTTACCTCAATCCTATGAGGTAAGTGCCGCGTAGTGAGAGGGAAAACCCACAGGGATATGAATCAATATCGTCTGTCTGTATACTTGAAAGTAGCTGCTTCTCCGCCATAAGGACGTTCTCCAAATATTAAGCGTGTAAAAACACAAAGAGAGAGAAAAATAATAGTGCAACCCCGTATATATTAGTTACACTATATTTTATTTCAAACGATTATGTGCTTACAATGTAGAACCTCAATACAATATGAGGTAATTAAAAACAGTTGGAGGTATATATAAAGTATTCTTTTTATGGCATCAGCAACAATAAAAACGTCCTGTGTATGAAGAGAATGCTTTAGGCAAATAGATAGTGTTCTGACGCGTTTCAAAGGGATCAAGTCTTTCACCCTTCTTCCTCAGAGGCTATCAACAATTTGCCGTTCAAGGATAGTTTAAAAAGATTTTCGCAGGGCGGCGGCACGCCCCTTTTTGTAGATCATTGGTTGTAGTTTGTTGGGTTTGACCACGTTACTGATGTCACATGGTACTTCATTCTACCTATTGGTCAATACTCCTCCCAGCTAAAATTACACGCCCCCATATGAGTCATAGGGTTACGTTGTGCCGGGTGGGAACATACACTGAGCCAAATGTTTAACTCTTTAGACAGACCTTCTACCCTGCTGTTTATACGTAGTGTATCTGTTATGTGTATGTAAGGCAGTATGTAAAATGTATAATGTATTATCTTCTTATAAAGATCTCCATTACTTTGCATAGTAAATTTATGTGATCTGAATAAAAACTTATGTATTTATTTACTAGTGTGTTTCAACGAACTTGTATGTTTGTTTGATAATATGTTTCTTCAGCCTTTTAAATTAGATTCCATTATAATATTCTACTAGAGGTGTAATTGATATTTTGCCCTATATATTTGATTAGTACTTTGTAGAATTGTATGGTATTGGGAATTTTATATATTTCTAATACAAGTAGTGTTAGAGCGCTCTAATTTAAATCTCTTTTCTTATTTGAAAATTGATTAATACCTAAAAGGTTTCTTATTTTATTCTGTAGTGTTAATACTGTAGTAGACTATTACTGTGAGTACTAGTGAGAACATAATATATCGTATTTAGCTCCTAAAAAAATTAATTAAAAAATTAATTTTAATTTATTAATTTTAAATTTTTTTTTAGAAAACTAAAAGAACCATTAAAAAGGAGGACCAAAAGGCTAAAATCAAGCTTAAAGCAAGTGGGTTATTTGGCCTCAATATAAAAAAGGGTCAAATTAGTATCAAAACATTAAAAATAAAAAATTTATTTTAAAATAGATTATTACTAATAGTTAAAAAGGGGAAATTTTAACTATTAGTTTAAATTCGTACATGATTTTAAAATAATATATATATATAAAAAGAAATATATATTGTCTTGTATAAAATAAGTTATAGTATATTATATCTATATCTGATATCATGTAAAGTTTATAACGTAATTGGATGTATCTTCCCTGATTTGTAATACAATGTAGATTAAAATAAGATAAAATAAAATAGAATATAGGAGAACAAAGAGAAATTGGAAAGTAGGACTAGACAAGGAAATCTGCCAAATCGATATCTTTATTGAGTCCTTGTGGTACCAATGTTTTCAGAGTGTATATCCAGGAAGTTTCTTTCTTGCGGAGTTCAAGTTCTCTATCTCCTCCCCTTTTTCTTTCTGGAATAAATTCAATAATCGTCCCCCTTAAACAACTGGGATTTTTATTATGTTTTCTCGAATAATGAGCCGAAAGGTTATGGGACGTAACCCCTTCTGTTATGTTGTTCAGATGCTCTGATAATCTCTTTTTATAAGGTCTAGTCGTGCGGCCTACATATTGTAGGCCACACCCACATTCCAGCAAGTAGACCACATTCTCTGTTTTACAGTTACATAAAGTGGTGATCTCAAACTCTGAGTAGATACTATTTTTTTAGTTGGTTTATTTTGCATATAGTGGTGCTCACATGCTAGACAGTTACGTCTATTGGACTTATAAAAGCCCGTGGTTGATTTGTTTAGCCACGTCTTTTTTGCGCATGTGTCCCCTTTCAACTGCCTTGGTGCTAACATATTTTTTAAACTGCGATTTTTTCTATAGATTACTCTGGGTCCTGGTTCTGTTATTTCTTTCAATATTTCATCCTTTCTCAGGATGCCCCAATGTTTTTTTATAAGGTGGTTATAAAATTAATCATATTCTTTTTTTCACCCAGATTCTCCGTTTTTTTTTTTTTATTATTGTGGTTCCCTGTGTGTAAAAGGTCAATTCTATTCATTTGTTTTACTTTTTCAATGAATACAAAGAGAGACAATACACAAATACATATCGACACCATTTTTTAGACAGCGAATTGGGAGACAGGGAGAGACACAAGAGAATCCAACCTCAGCCTTCCACCAATACACCACAATGGAGGACGAGGGGTGTGAAAAGAGGAAACAAAAACTTAGGGGATGCAGAGGAGGAAACAAGAATAGAAGCAAAGAGGAAAAAAGATGTACAGTTTCTACAAACCAAAATGTAGAATCCAAAATATTTAATCTATCTGATAAAACCTTTTCAAATAAAGAAATGCAAGTTTTACATAAGGGTTTATCGTTTGCCCCAACTAAGGGACCTAATCCGTTCCAGTTGTTTCTAGATCTCAACAAATTTACAAGGAGCTTAACTCTAAAAAGACACTTTGAGAAAAATAAACTCAAAGAGCACCTAAGTATGGACAAGATAGACACACAAACTATACAGGAGAGCGATTTAGATACACTGAATACTCTTGTCGCCTTGGAGGGGGAAAATTTGGAGACTCTAAACTCATATGGAGAATCTCAACAATGGATACCTGAGAAAAAAACTCATACTGATCTAAAACCAAGATCAACATTTTTTCCGGTTCATTCGAAAGGCAACTATATACCGGTCTTTGCGAAAATGGTACAAAAAGACATTGATGACCTTTGCAAAAATTATAAAATCAAAAAGGATAATCTGGATAAGAAGGACAAGGAATTCTTAAAAAACTTGGAAAAAGATAAAAATATAGTCATCCGCGAGGCCGATAAAGGAGGAGGTATGGTTATTCAAAATAGAGACGAATACCTCAAAGAAGCCTTCCGCATGTTATATGATATAAATACCTATAGAAAATTGATGGGTAATCCTACAAAAACATTTCTAACTTAATACAAACATCTTCTAGATGATGCAAAACATCAGGGCATCTTAAAAGAAGAAGAGTTTAGATACCTTAGTAATGATACACCGACCACGGCAATTTTTTACCACCTGCCGAAGGTTCATAAAAATCTAGATAACCCTCCGGGTAGACCTATAGTGTCTGGGATTAATTAATTAACTTCTAGACTCTCAGAGTATATCGATATTATATTACAACCTCTGGTGCCAACCCTCAAATCATACTTAAGAGATACCCCTGACACTATGGAAAAATTTAGAAACATCAAATGGGAGAATGGATACGTGTGGGTAACACTAGACGTTAGTGCTTTGTACACCAATATACCCCACGGGAAAGGCATTCAGACTATAGAATACTGGCTAAAAAGAAATACATCATTACCTGTAATCCATCAGAAGTTCATACTTAACTCAGCCAAATTTATCCTAGAAAGGAACTTTTTCCTATTTGAAGATACTTATTTTCTCCAAACAAATGGCACGGCAATGGGGACAAAATTTGCCCCCAGCTATGCCAATTTGTATATGGTGTAGTGATAAATATGGGAGCTTGGGAAGAGGAAGTAATTTGGAATAACAATACATATCTTCCAAACATAGTTACTTCGAAAAGATATATAGATTACATTGTGTTCATCTGGAAAGGGACAGATACTAATCTAGATAAATTCATTGAACATCTAAATCTGAATGAATATAATCTATCCTTCACTGGGAAAAGAAGCTCTGTTGATATAGAATTTTTGGACATAATATTTTTTCATGAAAATCAATTTATACAAACCAAACTATATAAGAAGGACACAGATAGCAATGGCTATCTATATGCCCAAAGTGGTCATAACAAGAAATGGATTGACAATATCCGATGGGACAGTATCAAAGAATTAAGAGGAAGTGTTCCAAAAAGGAAGATTTTGACCGGGAGGCTAAAAACCTCACAGATAGATTTCTAGCCAGAGGGTATAACAAATATAAACTAAAAAATACTCTTTAAAAAGAAAAACAAATGAATAGAATTGACCTTTTTTTTTTTTTTTTTTTTTTTTTAAATAATTTTTATTGAGGTAACAAATTCAAATATAAACATACACTGTAAAACAGCATGGCAACACGCCTATTTGACAAACAATAAAATTGAAGCATCCCACACAAGAGGCATGTCTTATACCTAACAACCAGACTTTGGTTTCAACTTACAAGAGAAATTGTCTGGCCATGTATGATACCTCATTTTACTTTTATACATATTCATGTGGACATTTAACATACCAAACATATGCCGCAGTCCTTGGACCTGACATCAGTAAAAGAAAAAATGTCAAATAAGAATGGTTAGGCCTACAATTGTCCATATTTTCTGTAAAAGTATATATAAAAAAATATATGGCTCCGTCTTCACATGTTGATGCATTAAAGTACAAATTTTACATATAAATATATTAATATGGACACAACAAAACAAAACAAATGTTAGTCATAAGACCTGGCTTTCGTATCCCCATTTCTAATGAAAAAGGCATAGGTCGTCGTGTGTCCATAACGTAAATAACAACCAATAAATATGGTGATCTAAATTAGAATCTGAAGTATGTAAATATGCTATGTCTAGGGCGCCTGACTAAGTTAAACTACAAGAAGTAATTTCAGTGAGCTTAATTGATACAATCTCAAGGCACCCCACTAACAAGGGGAGCAAGTAATACATGGATATCAATATATATAGTCCCTCACAATATTTATTCTATTTTTTAAATTGCTTCTAAATCTGATAGGCCACTCATGAACCTTATACTCAACACATTAACAGCTGCAATAAGTAGACTTTAAGCTCCAAGGTGTTGAGGGGAAATTACGAGAAGTAACTGCAGTGACCCTTAATTATAGAATCTCAAGGCACCTTAGTAACAAGGGGGGCAAGTAATACATGAGTATCAATATATACACGGAACATCGGGCATGTCCATATAGATTATACCAATTGCAAACCTAATTCATAGCCTCCCACAGTAGGAAATCTGTTTAGAGAGACTCCCAATTAGTATGGTAGCTTATAAACTGCACATTAAGGCTATATAGCTTCCTCTAAACATGCGTGTCCCAGGTATAGCGTAGTAGTTTTACACGTGCAACCCTACATTAAATAATAAAAATTCTAGAGAACTATATAGGTTACACATTCCCTTTTATGTTAACATATCTACATAGCTGGCTAACTAATTCTCAACAGCAGTACTTAAGATAAAGCAGAGACTCCCTAACTCTGCCTGGAACTGCAGAGAGTATTACATACCCTTATCTGCACTGATTCCAAGTGTGGGGGCGGAGCTCCGCAAAGCAATAGTCAATTAATATAAGACTGGGGGGAATAAATAGGCCTATGTTAATGGGGTTATGCGAGGGCATCATACCTGATCCCCAAGGGGAAGAGACACTAGGTCAACTAGGAGAGTCACTCTCATTTCTCATAGGGCAGTATTAATCAGCAACAGATACAACACAAGCCTCCTGCAATATACTATCAACAGAGGTAAATTAGGCAGCCTCCGCGACTCCATCATCCCGGCCGCAGATGACAGAGAGGCAGTTATGTATTCTAGATATTTTAAAGAAGTAGCTGCCGCTAAATACCTCAGCCCCACTAGGTACATAAGTTAGGCACAGTGTTAAATATGTATAAGTGGTATATCAGGTTAATATTAAAACACCGTTGACCTGGACATAGCGGGCCCCTATATCTAAGTTTGTGTCACACAAATAATTCCCAACCTTAAGTTAACTAAAATATTGAATGGATAGTTTCCATCCCCCCCAGTCCCAAACACAGGGAGATCAATGGAATTCCCAATGCAAAAAGAAAACGTTATGACATGTTCTACTCTCCATTACTAACCAAACAATGTTAACTCTCCCCTTTAGCATATAAGTTGGAAATGCGTGTAATATAACAATATGAACAGCGCCAGAGAACATAAAATTGGTTATAAGCAACCCATATATATGTCCAACCCTCCCCCAGAAATGTCAGCAGGAATGTTTTAGCAGGGATAGTCCCCAGGGTAAAGACCCTATAAGGGAATCATCTCCACCAAAGGCACATATGTACAAAATAATGCTGAGGGGTAAGGATCAATAAACAGCATTAAGTGGGATACATTAGCTGATGTTCAAAGGGCCAAGAGTCTCCGAAACTGTCATGGTAGCAGATGATATACATTTATCAGGGTAGACCCCATAGTGCATGTCACATAACGAGTATTTCAGGCCATTAGCTTATATGAGTATAGCGTTCAATAGTAGTGCAGATTATAGTTCCGCTGTATACCGGTAAAGGGACAAATATCATCCGCACCTAGTAATCCACAGAGTTTAATTTGGGCTAACCAATGCCAGTTCTCCCATGTATTGTGTCCATCCGGCTCAGCCCTAAACAACAACGTGCACAAGAGCCGGGTTTACTCCAATGTGCAGTCTCCAGACATACCGTGTCCATAGCGTCACAAAGGTAGGAGCTCCCGCTCTCTCCACAAGGCATATGCGCTAAGAGGGCTATCCTGCACAGGGCTGCAGGCGATCTATACTCCTCTTCTGAAGGGCACACTGGGACATCCGGGGGCCGGATCGCATCTTCCCGTATATCGCTACACCGTGCGGCTGTGCCCCCAGCTGTATATGGTGCCTCCTCCGGGTCCTCAGTAGTGATCTCTGCGTGTATATCCGCCATAACAGATAGAAGGTGGTCAAATCTTCGGCACATCCTGCCCTCAAATTCCTCAAATAAATTTTGCAATGTTCCAAGTAGCGCTTCCATGTTCCCAAAAGCCCTATATCCTGTCAGTCACTTCTTCGTGAGGCCAGTTCAGGGCACTCTTATTGCCAACTTGCTGTGAAAGACACAGGGCACGTTGCTTCCCTGAAAGGCCTTGAGATTAGCTAGGCCTCAATCTTTTGCTCCTCTCCGGTTGATTAAACCTGCTCTCGATTACCCAGATAATTCCTCGGCTGTTACAGGGCTCAGTTAAAGTGAAGATATCTCCTTTAATGTAGGTTAAACTCTTTAATTTAGATATAATAAGTATTATTAGCTGGAGCTCCAGCACTCTACGTCTGCCTAAGTTGGATGCTAGCTCCGCCCCCCCCAGAATTTACACACAGGGAACCACAATAATAAAAAAACTGAGAATCTGGATGAAAAAAAGAATATGATTAATTTTATAACCACCTTCAATGAAGGTTCTGTTGAAATAAAAAATATTATATAAAAACATTGGGGCATCCTGAGAAAGAATGAAATATTGAAAAAAATAACAGAACCAGGACCCAGAGTAATCTATAGAAAAAAATCGCAGTTTAAAAAATCTATTAGATTCCAAGCCAGTAGAAAGGGGACACATGCGCAAAAAAGACGTGGCTAAACAAATCAACCACGGGCTTTTATAAGTGCAATAGACGTAACTGTCTAGCATGTGAGCACCACTATATGCAAAATAAACCAACTAAAAAAATAGTATCTACTGTTACCAACAAAGAGTTTGAGATCACCACCTTATGTAACTGTAAAACAGAGAATGTGGTCTACTTGCTGGAATGTGGGTGTGGCCTACAATATGTAGGCCGCACAACTAGACCTTATAAAAAGAGATTATCAGAGCATCTGAACAACATAACAGAAGGGGTTACGTCCCATAACCTTTCGGCTCATTATTCGAGAAAACATAATAAAAATCCCAGTTGTTTAAGGGGGACGATTATTGAATTTATTCCAGAAAGAAAAAGGGGAGGAGATAGAGAACTAGAACTCCGCAAGAAAGAAACTTTCTGGATATACACTCTGAAAACATTGGTACCACAAGGACTCAATAAAGATATCGATTTGGCAGCTTTCCTTGTCTAGTCCTACTTTCCAATTTCTCTTTGTTCTCCTATATTCTTTATTTTTATATCTATATTTTATTTTATCTTATTTTAATCTACATTGTATTACAAATCAGGGAAGATACATCCAATTAGGTTATAAACTTTACATGATATTAGCTATAGATATAATTTACTATAACTTATTTTATACAAGACAATATATATTTCTTTTTATATATATATTATTTTAAAATCATGTACGAATTTAAACTAATAGTTCAAATTTCCCCTTTTTAACTATTAGTAATAATCTATTTTTAAAAAAAAAAAATATTTTTAATGTTTTGATACTAATTTGACCCTTTTTTTTATATTGAGGCCAAATAACCCACTTGCTTTAAGCTTGATTTTAGCCTTTTGGTCCTCCTTTTTAATGGTTCTTTTAGTTTTCTAAAAAAAAAATTTAAATTAATAAATGAAAATTAATTTTTTAATTAATTTTTTTAGGAGCTAAATACGATATATTATGTTCTCACTAGTACTCACAGTAATAGTCTACTACAGTATTAACACTACAGAATAAAATAAGAAACCTTTTAGGTATTAATCAATTTTCAAATAAGAAAAGAGATTTAAATTAGAGCGCTCTAACACTACTTGTATTAGAAATATATAAAATTCCCAATACCATACGATTCTACAAAGTACTAATCAAATATATAGGGCAAAACATCAATTACACCTCTAGTAGAATATTATAATGGAATCTAATTTAAAAGGCTGAAGAAACATATTATCAAACAAACATACAAGTTTGTTGAAACACACTAGTAAATAAATACATAAGTTTTTATTCAGATCACATAAATTTACTATACAAAGTAATGGAGATCTTTATAAGAAGATAATACATTATACATTTTACATACTGCCTTACATTCACATAACAGATACACTACCTATAAACAGCAGGGTAGAAGGTCTGTCTAAAGAGTTATGCAAGGTGGGTGTGGGGAGCGCTCAAAAAGAGCTGTGAGTAGGGCTGTGATTATATTATAAATTTATTGAGAATTTTTTTTCTCACAAATATTGTGTTTGAAGTGTATTTTTAGTTTTCTTATTAAGTGTATATTTATAATATGGTTGGTGATGGTGTATTTGTGATTGTTCTTCTAATTGGCAACTTTATGATTGTCTAGTGAAACTGTTGTATCGTTTTCAATATTAAGTGTTCCAAAGTATTTAAAAGTAAAGTGTGCGTGTCTAATTTATTAGTCTATATCCGGTGTTCCTTGAATACTCCTATTCCTTAAATTCTTACTGGTGTGTAAAAATAACTGACTTGTAATAATCTT
Organism: Bombina bombina; assembly: GCF_027579735.1. Lineage (NCBI taxonomy): Eukaryota > Metazoa > Chordata > Amphibia > Anura > Bombinatoridae > Bombina > Bombina bombina. The sequence goes on along the minus strand of NC_069501.1, from coordinate 520,954,405 downwards.
CTATTTCTTTAAACTCTGAGGTTGTTATTTTGTTGCATTGATCATAGATGAGATTACAACTGAACTTTATAAGTAAATGAATAAACAAAATCGGACTTAGTATATAAAATTTTTTACTTGGATCTTGATTAAAAAAGAAAAAAACTGATTCTACTAACATATACAATTTTTACCATGTAAGCATAAATATTGAATTAGAGCATATAGGGGTACATCCTTATAATAAAATGTGTATAAAATGGGTTATTATGCAGAAAGTTTGGATATTATAATCCTTTGTGATGTTCTTGAGTTGTGGCCACAACTTGTCCTGAGACTGTTAAAATCCAAATATGGTGTTTGCAGGTTAAAAGTTTACAGCTGTACTCCCCCTAACCGGACCTCCGATACTCCTTACCTCCGTGTTTTTCTTTGTAATGCTGTGGGTTCTGGGAAGAGTGCTTGTGTGAGCAGGCTGAGATCTCCAAGCAGCCGTTGTCGCTGTTTCTATTTCCTCCGCAACTACTTCCTACCCGGATGTGCGTGTGACGTTGTACACGGAGGACCTATCAGGCAACCGGATCGTGGGGGGAGTGTTTCCTGTACTGGAGCCAATCTTATCCACACTCGATGTCGGGTTTTCTACGCGTTTCAGCGCCGTGACTTGCGCCTTTATCAAGACTGTATCTGTATAATAGAATCACAGCCCTACTCACAGCTCTTTTTGAGCGCTCCCCACACCCACCTTGCACACTTCTACACATCTGATATTGGGAGCATATCAGACTTGGGGAAGCCAGTTGAGTCTGATCTACACATCACTCCACACCCCCCTTTTTCCTGTCTAAAGAGTTAAACATTTGGCTCAGTGTATGTTCCCACCCGGCACAACGTAACCCTATGACTCATATGGGGGCGTGTAATTTTAGCTGGGAGGAGTATTGACCAATAGGTAGAATGAAGTACCATGTGACATCAGTAACGTGGTCAAACCCAACAAACTACAACCAATGATCTACAAGAAGGGGCGTACCACCGCCCGGCGAAAATCTTTTTAAACTATCCTTGAACGGCAAATTGTTGATAGCCTCTGAGGAAGAAGGGTGAAAGACGTGATCCCTTTGAAACGCGTCAGGACACTATCTATATGCCTAAAGCATTCTCTCCATACACATGACGTTTTTATCGTTGCTGATGCCATAAAAAGCTTACTTTATATATACCTCCAACTGTTTTTAATTACCTTATATTGTATTGAGGTTCTACATTGTAAGCACATAATCGTTTGAAATAAAATATAGTGTAACTAATATATACGGGGTTGCACTATTATTTTTCTCTCTCTTTGTGTTTTTACACACTTAATATTTGGAGAACGTCCTTCTGGAGGAGAAGCAGCTACTTTCAAGGATACAGACAGACGATATTGATTCATATCCCTGTGGGTTTTCCCTCTCACTACGCGGCACTTACCTCATAGGATTGAGGTAAAGGAGTGTGAGTAAACTCCCTAAGGGAGTCGTTACTGTCTGTTTTATGTTATGCCTCTATCTATAGACCTATGAAGAGTTGATTTACTTCTCTTTTCTCATACAACGAAGAGACTTTTTATGAGATCTTTTTATGTGTATATATATATATATATATATATGTATTCATATTATCATTGTGGTGCAGTATACCAATTGTTTTTATTGCTATGACTCCATTTAAAGAGTATTAACTGTTATTAATATAATATTATCTTTTTGTATCTATATTGATCATTACTTATATGTACTAGGACATATTTTTATTAGCTTCAATACGCGCAAATTAGTTCTGTATGTAAATATACCTACATACTGTATATGGGTATATGTGACCACTGCAGTTAGTATAGTTTATTTACACACCTATAAATCCATCCAATAGTGTCTATTATAGATCTACATCTATGACATATTATCATTTGTACTATTCATTATAGGTTGCGCCATTAGAGTATTTCCTTATGTGTTTTGTTTAGTGTCTTTCCCTACTCCTTTTATATTTATAATCATTAATTTTTTATCTATCTAATGTTGGGGTATTAGGGTTCCCTAACATTGAGATAGTAACTCTAAGGCAGCACTTATACCTATAGTTCTCACCAGAATATATCCAGCGCCATTCCTATACACATCTTACATACATATATATATATTTATATATATATATATATATATATATATATATATATATATATATATATATATATATATATATATATATATATATGTATATATACGGTATATACAAGTATGTGCAAAGATATATGTACAAATTCTAGCATTAATAATTATTTATAAAAAAACATATGAGTTAAAAGCATATCATGACTTCTAGAAATACAAATACACATATATTTATGTGAAAGTATCATATAACAGATTTTTTGGTATAACAAATAAATATAAAAATAACTTTCTATGAGATATTGTTTGTTGAGGTATAAATGTAGCTATTACTTGGACATTAACAGTTGAAAAATAAAAGATTAGCTTTAGAGAAATGTGCTTGTTTATAGACAGGAATGAAATGGTATAAATAAAGTTTGGAAAAACCTGAATAACCACGACATCGATGACTGTACTTGACACACGTGTTTTTTACAGCTTTTTTTATAAATAAGGGGATCGTATTCAGATCCGCGTCAGCGATGTCTGGCGAGCGTATTGACGCCGGCGAATGCACTGAGATGGGGCTTTGATAAATTGACTTCCTAGAGTTAAATAACCCTTTAAGCCCTTTAAAATGATAATTAATGTGATACCTTTAAAGAAACAGAGGAAATATGAGTGGAAAAATGCCTAAAATTGTGTTCTTGCAGAAGGAAGATTGTTCAAAGAGAAAAAGAGGGCACCCGTATAGTTATATTGCAAAGAAGCGAAAGCAAGCATCACAGAATTCATTAGCTGTTTCACTTCAGGAACCGGGAACTCAGCAACAAAAGGTTTTTATATTTCTATAATACTGTTTATATTTCTGTAACTGCTTATGATTCTGTTTTCTTGTTTTTTTATGATGCCTATATAAAAGGTCACAACGGAATTTGTGTAATATTTATATATGTAAGTATAGAAAACATGCTTGGTCTACAAACAAATTATTTCTTTGTATTTCACATGGATCAAAATATTAATTACTATTTTAAGTAACAGTTTGAATGGGGACACTGAAGTTCATTTTAGCGCTGAGGAATCTGTTGGCGCTCTACAAATAACGGACAATAATAATAATATGCATGCATAGTATATTATAGCAATTAGGCACTTAAATGCATAATACCCACATTAAAATAAAGCTGCTAGATTATTATTAGCGCAAATCACAATAAGCAATATTGCAATCACGCTAAATTGCCTGCGTATTACAAGTTAAAAGTAAACACATTTGCTTGAGCCCACATATATATATTTTAAAATAAAAAGAACATTTTCATCTATGTGAATAATATTGGAGTGTAAAATATGCGTAACTACGTTTGGGTTTAGTGCTGTAGGTCTAACGCTGTGTCAGGTTAGCGTGCAAGTAATGTTTTTTTTTATTAAGTACTCCATTAAAGTCTATGGGGAGAAGTCAATATTGTCGCAATATCCGAAGTCCTGAAGTTAGCACGCATCGGGTTTCGCTTCCGTGTAAACAATCATTTTACTTTCATATGCATGCTAACAGGCGCACGTTAAAAGTTTACTTCGATGTGTTTGTGCGCGAGCTAAAGTCTGGCCCAAATAAAATGGCCCAAAATCTTTTAAAAGCATTTAAAGTTGTTATAATTAGGCCAATGTACAGGGTTTTGCAGATCACAAATAAACCACTTGAAAACCCTAAAGAATATTTTTATATTATCTCTTTTGATTATGGTCGATTAGGGCTACCTATTAATGAGTGTGTGGAAATTTTCATGAATTCAACTTTATTTTTTTAAGATTATAACTTGGATTAATTACTTAGCAGGACTCTGCTGCTTAGGTAAAACCTGAAAACTCAGTCAAGAGCAAAGAGAAGATGATTACATTTAGCTTTACTATTTAATGTTTAATATTACTACATTGACATCCGTTCCTCTATACAAATGTGTGCAACCATTTTCCTTATTTTTTTAAAGAAAACCTATTACACATTTCTTCTTTACTTATTTCAGAATTATGCATTTACAGATTGATATGAGGATATAGACGGATTTATATTTATTGACTATATACTTTCAGAGGAAACTTAATGCACTTTTCTATTACTAGTTCTTTAACAATGTCACCCACTAATAATTTAATTAAATGTTTTAACGCCCAAAACATGTCACATTCTCACTTGGCTTAAATATGAAAAGCTTTCACTTCTGCAAATAATATTTTCTAAGAAATACTATGGAAACAAAATAGTTAAAGGGACATGGTACTAAAAATGCTTTCATGTGTATGAAAGAACTGTTTCCAATTGTCTGACCACATGATATCCTCCATGTTGCTACTTATCATGGAATTTGTTACTTTTAGTTCCACCCTAAACCCTTAAAGGGATAGTACACCCAATTTTTTTTCTTTCGTGATTCAGATAGAGCATGCACATTTTAAGCATCTTTCTAATTTACTCCTATTAGCAATTTTTCTTTGTTCTCTTGGTATCTTTTTTATTTGAAAAAGCAGGAATGTTAAAGTGATGGTAAATTTCAGAGTGTAAGAATGTTGCAATAAAACATATATTAGTTTGCAAGTAAAACCACCTAATTATTTTTTTTTTAAAGTGTATATATATTTTATAATAAAGGTTTATAATCCTAATTGGTATTGTCTGTTCCTCCGCCCCCCTCATTTACTCTTTTGGCTGGGCTGTGATGTATAGAGCAGTCACATCCACTCTCTACATAGGCTTTCTATGGGCTTTAAAGGAGCTGGGCTTCAAGATTGTCAACTGACACACATGTTGATTGGATGTTCACTAGAATTGTCATAAAAAAAAAAGAGTTTATCCATGTGGGCCGGCATAACATTGTAATAGAAGCATTACTATATATACTAATTTATTCCTTTCACAGATGGATTTTTTTTAAAAAAAGGTACACATATACTTTTTAATGGCAAAGATTACATTTATGGCATTTGATTATTTAAGGTTTACCATCACTTTAAATTCTGTTCCTTTCTGGACTCTCTTATCTGTCCTGTTGCTGATCCCAGCCTGATTAATCATTATCTGGGATGTTGTCAGCTCATGGTTCAATGTTACCAGTACTTTATTGGCTCCCTTTCTGGCATCATTTAGTGTACTCCAGTCCAGCTCACTGTTGCCTGACCTGTTGCTGTGAGTCCTTGCTTCCTGTTCATTTTGGGTTTTTTTTAGTCCTGTAAGTGCAGCACTTCCTATACTGACATTAACTAGCTTCACCTATCAGAAGCATACCATTTCTTACATATTGTCCAGACCAGCTTATTTGAATCTGAGGTCAGTATATACAGTAACTCTTAATCCCTACTTTGCCCAGGGAGTCATTGTCCAACCAGAGTTTGCTGTAATGTCCTTCTTTCAATAAATCTGAAATGACAAAAGAAATTCAGAGTATGTAATTAATTATTTTGATACATTGTCAAGTCTAGAGATAAAGTGTGGTTGCAGCATATTAAAATATGTGTCAGTGGTACAAATAGACCAGCATTGTTAGTAGAAAGATATTTTAGTGTAGTGTCATTTTGGATTATATGCAGTGCTTGGTTTGTATGTTTTTTGGTTAAATATTGCTAATTATTTAACCCCTTAAGGACCAGGCATTTCAGACTAAAACTTCCCCACAAGACCAGAGCACTCAATTTAAACAGAAATATATAGTTTTGATAGGTAAATTAAAAAACAAGGTGTTTTTTTTTAGTAGACAACCCAAAGTATTGATCTAGGCCCATTTTGGTATATTTCATGCCACCATTTCACCGCCAAATACGATCAAATAAAAAAAATAGTTAACTTGTTCACAAAATTTAGGTTGCTCATTGAAATTATTTACATACTGCTTGTGCAATCATGACACAAATGGTTGTAAAAGCTTCTCTAAGGTCCCCTCTGTTCAGAAATAGCAGACATAAATGGCTTTCCATTGCTTTTTGGTAATTCATAGGCCCCTAATTGCAGCTACGCACCACACTTTTATTATTCCCAGCAGTGAAGGGGTTAATCAGGCACTTTGAAAGTTTTATTTTAGCTTTAGTATAGAGATTACCCTCCCACCTGACACTTTCCACCCCCTGATCCCTACCTTATCCCTCTTAAACTGCTCTCTTCCCTCCCTCACCCCCCCACTGGTCACCCCCATCTTAGGTACTGTCTGCCAGTACCCAGTTTTCTATAATTTTCCTTTTTTATTTAATAATTAAAAAAAAAATCTGTAGTGTAGCTGCCCCCCCCCTCATTTACCCCACATCCCCCTCCAAGATTGTTTCCCCAACCCTCTATTTCCCCTCTCCACTCTAGGACCCCCCTACCCTCTATTACCCCTCCCTCCCGCTCTCAGCATTTATTTTACTGAAGTGTAGCGGTCCCACTCATTCCTGTCCCTCCCTTCCCCCCTCCAGCGATGGGTCGCCCACCTGCCTCCATCCTAACCCTCTCACACCACCAACGATCGGCACCACCGCTACCCAATGCAGAGAAGGACACAGTGTTTTCTCGCTCTGCATCGGTCACTCTGCAACTCTATTTCTGCACTGCCTTACTCGTGAGACATGCAGAAATAGCCCAATCTCACCACTGTTAACAAGATCGAGGCAGAGAGAGGCCCAGGACAGCAGTGTCATTTCGCGTAAGGCGCTGGTCCTTAAGGGGTTAAATTGGCATACCATTTGTTCATATATGATATATGTCCTGGATTTTATATTCTGCTGGGTTTTGTGTGCCTGTTAACATATTTTCCATATATTTTCTTTAAAAACAGCAAGCTGTCTAAAAATTGTAGGAAACACTGATGTTTTCTGTTTTATTGTCCTCACATAATGTTTTAGTTCTACTTATTATTAATATTGAGAAAAAAAAACAATTTAAAAAAATACTTTTCCATTGTAAACTTGTAAAACGTAAATATGTTATTAAAGGATAGTATGAAATTAACAAATATGTCACACGTATAGACATAAAACAAAATAACTTGATTATCCTAAACATAAAAAGCAACTTTCTATTTGTGCCAACTAATAGAGTTAATTGTATGACCTATACTTTGTTTACCAGCTAGGAAGCATTATTTCTTCATATAAGTGCTGACAGTATTAACCCGCCTTATTTATTAGGTAACCAAGTTCATCTGTCTTGGAATAAGATCTCACTATAATGTCCACTTTGTTATAAAGTTTTCTATCACTTGATTAATATCAGATTGCTAGATCTATCCAGACATACAATCTACTTTCTCCTACTAACAAATATTTATGATGAACTGTAATTAACTATAATTAACTTTCCTTAGAGATATTTACCCTCAACAGTGGTAATTCAAGTCGCTAGCTTTACCTTTCCAGATCCTAAATGACTGTCCATACTGAAGCATTTCTAGAAAAAAAACATTCTAAAATCATATTAATAGGCAACTAATTGGCAGTTAATTGTGACTTTTCAATGGCTTTGAGCCTATGGTCCTCAGTCAACCCTCATGGGGTTGATGATCAAAGGAATGTCATAATATCGTTATATTCTAACGGTATCAACATCGCAAATCAAAAGTGCATATAAAATATGCTATAGAGTTATTGATGATTATTTGAAGAAAAAAGAGGCATTTCAGTACACTTCACTGTGTGATGAAAAGTCCCAAATATATACTATAGGAGCACAGATAAATCATAATCTTTATTTATGGCCATTGGTATTAAAGAATTCAAATTAAAAATCCAAAAAGATTCCCTCGGCTTCAGATATTGATCTCTATCTCCCTCACGCCTAAAAGAAGATACATGTTCTATTATCTGAAACCTAAGCTGGCTAACCCTGTGACCTGCCTGTACGAAATGTGAAGCCACTGGTGATTTCATATTTTTCCTTCTGATATTTGTCTTATGTTCAACTATTCTTTCACGCACCCTGCGGGTCGTTTCACAAACATAGATCAACCCACACGGGCATTTCAACAAATAAATAACATATTCTGTATTACATTTGAAATATCCCAACATTTTCTGCTGTTCATTGTTTGTGATGCTGCAATGAATCTGAGGATTTAAAGAATTTTGGAGTGCTTCTGCTGCCTTTGTTTGCTGGATTCTATTCTGTAGCCTCGCCATGTGCTGCAAGGGTTTAATGAAAATGATTAATTTAGACAGTGTGTAATGACAATAAATGTGTGAGCTGAAATGCTTTAGTTTCAAAAGAAATCTTAAGACTACCAGATAATTCTGTGGTGCAATGTAGGGCCCAGTGTCAGAAAGTTGGGCCTCTGTCAGAGGTCATGGGTCTTACAGCAGGACAATGACCCAAAGCACACGTCAAAAATCACCCAGAAATGGTTTAAGACAAAGCGCTGGAGAGTACTAAACTGGCCAGCAATGAGTCCAGATCTCCATCCCATAGAGCACCTATGGAGAGATCTCAAAACAGCAGTTAGGAAAAGGAACCCTTCCAATCTGAGAGACCTGGAGCAGTTGGCGAAAGAAGAGTGGTCCAACATTCCAGTAGAGAGATGTAAGAAACTCATTGATGGTTAAAGAAAGCAATTGATTTCAGTTATTTTTTCCAAAGGGTGTGCTACTAAATATTAATAATAATTTTGTCCAGTCCATTTTTGGAGTTTTGCGTGAAATGTGTCAGATTTGGCTTTTTTTCTCCACTTGTTTGTCTCATACCATTACAAACAAAAGAAATAAATATGAGCATGTCTAAACATTTGTAACTGCAACAATTTTCTGGGCGAAGTGGTGCATTATCTGACAGAAATGCAGTGTGTGTGTGTATATATATATATATATATATATATATACAGTGGGGCAAAAAAGTATTTAGTCAGCCACCAATTGTGCAAGTTCTCCCACTTAAGAAGATTAGAGAGGCCTGTAATTTTCATCATAGGTATACCTCAACTATGAGAAACAAAATGTGGAAACAAATCCAGACAATCACATTGTCTGGTTTGGAAATAATTTATTTGCATATTATGGTGGAAAATAAGTATTTGGTCACCTACAAACAAGCAAGATTTATGGCTCTCACAGACCTGTATCTTCTTCTTTGAGAGGCTCCTCTGTCCTCCACTCATTACCTGTATTAATGGCACCTGTTTGAACTTGTTATCAGTATAAAAGACACCTGTCCATAACCATAAACAGTCACACTCCAAACTCCACTATGGTGAAGACTAAAGAGCTGTCGAAGGGCACCAGAAGCAAAATTGTAGACCTGCACCAGGCTGGGAAGACTGACTCTGCAATAGGCAAGCAGCTTGGTGTGAAGAAATCAACCGTGGGAGCAATAATTAGAAAATAGAAGACATACAAGACCAATGATAATCTCCCTCGATCTGGGGCTCCACGCAAGATCTCACCCCGTGGGGTCAAAATGATCACAAGAACGGTGAGCAAACACCCCAGAACCACACGGGGGGACCTAGTGAACCTGCAGAGAGCTGGGACCAACGTAACAAAGGCTGCCATCGATAACACACTACGCAGCCAGGGACTCAGATCCTGCAGTGCCAGACGTGTCCCCCTGCTTAAGCCAGTACATGTCTTGGCCCGTCTGAAGTATGCTAGAGAGCATTTGGATGATCCAAAAGTGGATTGGGAGAATGTTATATGGTCAGATGAAACCAAAGTAGAACTGTTTGGTAGAAACACAACTCGTCGTGTTTGGAGGAGAAAGAATGCTGATTTGCAACCAAAGAACACCATACCTACTGTGAAGCATGGGGGTGGCAACATCATGCTTTGGGGCTGTTTCTCTGCAAAGGAAACAGGACGACTGATCCGTGTACATGAAAGAATGAATGGGGCCATGTATCGTGAGATTTTGAGTGCAAACCTCCTTCCATCAGCAAGGGCATTGAAGATGAAACGTGGCTGGGTCTTTCAGCATGACAATGAAACCAAACACACCGCCCGGGCAACGAAGGAGTGGCTTCGTAAGAAGCATTTCAAGGTACTGGAGTGGCTTAGCCAGTCTCCAGATCTCAACCCCATAGAAAACCTTTGGAGGGAGTTGAAAGTCTGTGTTGCCCTGCGACAGCCCCAAAACATCACTGCTCTAGAGGAGATCTGCATGCAGGAATGGGCCAACATACCAGCAACAGTGTGTGACAACCTTGTGAAGACTTAAAGAAAACGTTTGACCTCTCTCATTGCCAACAAAGGATATATAACTAAGTATTGAGATGAACTTTTGATATTGACCAAATACTTATTTTCCACAATAATTTGCAAATAAATTATTTCCAAATCAGACAATGTGATTGTCTGGATTTGTTTCCACATTTTGTCTCTCATAGTTGAGGTATACCTATGATGAAAATTACAGGCCTCTCTCATCTTCTTAAGTGGGAGAACTTGCACAATTGGTGGCTGACCAAATACTTTTTTGCCCCACTATATATATATATATATATATATATATATATATATATATATATATATATATGTGAGTGTGTATTTTACAGTACAATAGTTTAAAAAAAGGGAAAAACAACTTTTCCATCTAAAGTGGAGGAGAGTCCAGGGCTTCATTCATTACTGTTGGGAATTTAGAACCTGGCCACCAGGAGGAGGCAAAGACACCCCAGTCAAAGGCTAAAATACCTCCCCACTTCCCTCATCCCCAGTCATTCTTTGCCTTTCGTCACAGGAGGATTGCAGAGAAGTGCCGAAGATCAGAGTAGTCTCTTATGAAGGGTAGTACTCTTCCCATTGGGACTGGAGTTTTAAGTTGTCCTGTCAGCCTCTCAGTGAGAGTCTGGCGAAAGTTAGAGTCCGGAGATGCAGGGAGAGTCTTTCTGCGAAACCATCCCGACTCATATTAACAGCTCCACAAGCAATCAGCATTGACGAGTTTCGCTGCTTGCTTCTGCACTCAAGTCCATGTCAGGAGCGAGGCTACTAAACTGTCACACTTGAAGGGCCTTGTTCCTGTTCCACGGCGTAGATTCTGGTAAGATCGTTTAATTTTTTATTACATAATGATAACACGGAAGACAGGGTCACAGTGTGAAGCCTTTTATCTTTTAAGAATCAAGGGTTAATATTCCTGGAAAGGGGATTATTGAACAGGGGGGGGTTATACATGATATTGTTCATTGTGTCATTGCTGTGTTATGTGCAAGATGAGGCTCTGGAAATGCGTGGAACTTTCAGGTGACTTACAGGAGTATGGCGCGGCCTTTTTTTGGCGTGTTTTCTCCTTAGGCAGGGGCAGTCCTGCAGGGCATTGCATGTGACCGGGTGCGTCTATCTCTCTTCCTCTGTTGATCAGCGGCGCAGGAGACGAAACGGTTTCTGTTGTCCGGGTCATAGGAGGTGGTGAGTGCCCCAGCCATTGGAGGTTATAAAGGTGTCTATTTATTAAGTAAATCTAGTCCGTAATAACAGCGCAAGCTATGGAGGACTCTGACGCATTAGAGGGTTCTCCCTCTTTAACAAGGTCTCATTCCTGTGTTTATTGTGAGGAGGTTCTGGTAGATCAGCCTGCTCAACTATGTTCCACATGCCTTAATACATTTACAACATCTAAAACCAAATGGATGTATAGTACTACTGAGTCGTCCACCTCTGAGGGTTACCCGTCCCATGAGGTGCGTTCCCTGCATCCATCTTCAATTGCACATGCAGCGCCCCAGGGTCCAACCATTACTCCTGCGGGAGAGATTCATTGGCCGTCAGATTTTGCGGATCAACTGCAAACGGCGGTCGAAAGTGATCCATGCCTTACCACATTCTGCTAAGCGCAAGCGTAGGGCTTATCTTGGTGGCCCAGCCCAGGGGTTGTCTACGCCTGTGGAAATATCTGAGGCATTATATGATGATGAGGCCCACTCCTATACTTCGGAGGAGGCCCCTTCTGGGTCGGAGTCTGTGTTATCTAAACCTCCGGCTGCGGAGGAGCCTGACTTTAGGTTTAGGATGGAAAATTTGCGCTTTTTGCTGAAACAAGTGCTTGCTACCCTGGAAGTTCCGGAACCGAAACTCCCAGAGGAACCTGTGATTCCTAAGCTTGATAAGGTATATAAGGACAGGGTGGTGCCTCAGGCTTTCTCGGTTCCTGTTAAGATGGCAAATATTATTAAGAACAAATGGGAGCGATTAGGTTCTTCCTTTTTCCCTCCTTCTTCCTTTAAGAAACTGTTCCCCGTTCTGGACTCTCAGCTTGAGCATAGGGGTACTGTCCCTAAGGTGGATGGTGCTATTTCCACGCTAGCGAAGTGGACAACTATTCCCCTCGAGAATAGTTCATTGTTTAAAGAGCACATGGATAAAAAGTTGGAAAACATGTTAAGGGAGATGTTTCAACTCACAGGGTTTGTTTTTCAGCCGGAGGTGTGAATCCCTGTGTAAAATGGTCGAGGGGCAGACTTCTATCGATGAGATACAGGATAAGATTAAGGCGCTGAAGATCGCCAATTCTTTCATATGTGATGCCAATATGCAAATTATTTGCCTAAACGCTAAGGTGTCAGGTTTTTCCGTTTTAGCTCACAGGGCTCTGGGGCTAAAGTCTTGGTCTGCGGACATGACCTCTAAGTCGAGGCTGTTGTCCCTGCCTTTTCAAGGAAAGATTCTGTTCGGTCCAGGATTGGATTCAATCATATCCACGGTTACGGGAGGCAAGGGCACTTTCCTACTGCAGGATAAGAAGGCTAAGCCTAAAGGATCTAGTTTTGTCCCTTTCGTGCGGACAAGGCCCAGCGTCAGCAGCCCGCAGTGAAAGAGGACCAATCCAAGGGATCTTGGAAACCAGCTTATTCTTGGAACAAGTCTAAGCAAAGCAAGAAGCCCGCCGAGACATAATCGTCATGAAGGGGCGGCCCCGACCGGTCTCCGGGCCAAGTAGGGGACAGATTATCTCTCTTCTCAGAAGCCTGGTTGCAGGACGTTCAGGACCCTTGGGTTTTGGACGTTGTCGCCCAGGGTTACAGGATAGGATTCAGATCCCATGCACCCAGGGGCAGATTCCTCCTGTCAAACCTGTCTTCAAGACCGAAAAAGAGAGAAGTCTTTCTAGAATGTGTGAGAGATCTCTCCTCTCTAGGTGTTATCGTACCAGTACCCCAAGCAGAGAAGGGTCTAGGGTACTATTCGAATCTTTTTGTGGTTTCAAAGAAGGAGGGCACATTCTACCGATTCTGGACCTAAAGTGCTTAAACAAGTTTCTGAGTGTTCCATCATTCAAAATGGAAACGATCAGATCTATTCTGCCCCTAGTTCAAGAGGGACAGTTTGTGACAACTATAGACTTGAAGGACGCTTACCTTCATGTGCCAATTCACAGGGACCACTTTCAGTTCCTAAGATTTGCGTTTCTGAACCAACACTTACAGTTTGTGGCCCTTCTCTTTGTTCTAGAGTCTTTAGACAATCTGCTCCCCCATGGAGCTTAAACTTGGTTCTTAAGGTTTTGCAGAGGGTTCCGTTTGAGCCTATGCATTCCACTGACATTAAGATTCTGTCCTGGAAGGTTCTATTCCTGTTGGCCATTGCATCAGCACGCAGAGTATCTGAACTGGCTGCCTTGCAATGTGAGCCACCTTTTCTGTTTTTTCATGCAGCTAAGGCTGTGCTTCGCACTGGTTTGGGGTTTCTTCCCAAGGTGGTGTCTAACCGTAAGATCAATCAGGAAATAGTGTTTCCTTCTTTGTGTCCTAATCCTTCTTCCTCTATTGTGAGGTTACTTCATAATCTGGATGTGGTTTGTGCCCTGAAGTTCTTTCTTCAGGCTACCAAGAATTTCAGACAGTCTACATCTCTTTTTGTGGTGTATTCAGGGAAGCGCAGGGGGCAGAAATCTTCTTCTACTTCTGTGTCCTTTTTGGTTGAGAAGCTTGATTCGCTTGGCTTACGAGACAGCAGGACATAAGCCTCCTCAGAGGATCATGGCTCATTCAACTAGAGCTGTGGCTTCGTCTTGGGCCTTCAAGAATGAGGCCTCTATGGAGCAAATTTGTAAGGCGGCTACCTGGTCCTCCTTACACACTATTAAAAAGTTTTACAAATTTGACGTTTTTGCTTCTGCGGAAGCTGTTTTTGGGAGAAAGGTTTTGCAGGTGGTGGTGCCCTCAGATTAGGGACCGCATTTTCCCTCCCAGTTTCATTCAGTGTCCTCTAGAGCTTGGGTATATGTTCCCAACAGTAATGAATGAAGCCGTGGACTCTCCTCCCCTTTAGATGGAAAACATAAATTATGCTTACCAGATAATTTAATTTCCATTGAGGGGAGGGGAGTCCACGGCTCCCGCCCGTATCTCTGATGGGCGGACCTAAATTTATTTTATCTTCTGGCACCATTTATACCCTGATGTCTCTCCTACTGTTCCTTGTTCCCTCGGCAGAATGACTGGGGGATGAGGGAAGTGGGGGAGGTATTTAAGCATTTGGCTGGGGTGTCTTTTTTCCTCCTGGTGGCCAGGTTCTTAATCCCCCAACAGTAATGAATGAAGCCGTGGACTCTCCTCCCCTCGATGGAAATGAAATTATCAGGTAAGCATAATTTATGTTTTTTTTTAATTATTTTATTGTATTAAAAAATATATATATATTTATTTTTTTTCTTCATAAATGGAAAGAGTCCACAGCTGCATTCATTACTTTTGGGAGATAAGAACCTGGCCACCAGGAGCAGGCAAAGACACCCCACTTCCCTCATCCTCCAGTCTTTCTTTGCCTTTCGTCCCAGGAGGTTGGCAGAGAAGTGTCAGAAGTTTGTTTTCATCTCTTATGGAGGGTAGTACTCTTCAACATGGGATGGGAGTTTTAAGTAATCCTGTCAGTCTCACAGTGAGGGCTTGGATGAAGGTTAGAGTCCGGAGATGCAGGAAGAGTCTTTCTGCGAAACCATCCCAACTTATTTTAACAACTCCACAAGCAATCAGTGTTGTCAAACTTCGCTCCGCTGCCTGCTTTCTTCTCTCAAGTCCATGGCGGAGGCGAGGCTACTATCCGTCACACTTGAAGGGCCATGTTCCTGTTCCACTGTGTAGATTTCGGTAAGATCGTTTCATTTTACTTCTTCTTGATTGTACTGTTACTCATTTGTTCCTGAAAACTCACATGAAAAATATAAATTGTTACGTGATTCAGTCTGCTTATGTGTAGTGTTAACTGGGCTCGTGGCTTTTTGGAACATAACGGCCTTTCAAAGTGATGCAACCTTATGGTTGGGCGCTCTTTTTTTGGACTGTACGGTTCACCTTGTGACTGGGCGTGTTTACGTTCTGGTCCTCCATTTCCGCATTCCTGACTGTGTGGCGACGGAGAATTCTAGTCCGCTGGTGTCTGGTTCATAGGAGGTGGTGAGTGCCCCAGTCATTGTGGGTGTCAGGTGCCATTTAAATTGTTTTATATATAGTCAATTTTTTGGTTTCCTTTATCCAGTAATGGAGGATGCTGATGTTAAGATTGTTCAACTTTCTTAATTCAGATTCTTCATCCTGTGACGAATGTGAACTGGCCCTATTGACTCAGGTCAGTCAGTTATGTTCTTTAGGCCGTCCTAGAGTGCATTGTTCCTCGGGCTCAGGGATTCAAGGGACTGCTGAGCCATCCACCTCGGGGGGCCTGTCCTCCGGGAGGCGAGTTCCCTAACGCTCCCTACTGCTACACATGCGGGTAACCCAGGTTATGTTTTTTTCTCCTCGGAGGGTGGATTGTTCCTCCCAGAGGTTGTGGCACGTTTTCGCTTTTAAATACTTTTGGCTCGTCTACAGATGTTTATTTGCGATTGTACTCGTACCCGATTGCCCCAGGTCTCTCGGCCACAGGAGGGCATGTGCAGTTCCCTGCGAGTGTAACTGTTCCTGAGTGTTGTGCCTTTCGATACAGGCTGGCTCGCCTTCGTGTTCTACTCAGACACATTTTTTAGCTGTTTGGGGACCCTATCCTTCTTGGCTATGGGACTCATCAGTCTCCCCCTTTGAATGGCTCACCTCGTTAGACATGGGGGGATGACGTTATCTCCTTTAAGTCTTGTTATCGAGATCCTTCCCAGTTTTGTTGGAGGAACAGAGTTTTCGTTAGGCTGGTCCTGCAAATCTTTCTGTTCTTCTTGGGCGTTAACCCTTGGGTTGCCTGTCATTTTATTTTATCCAGTTAGGATGAATTTTATTTTTATTTTTCATACTATATTTCCTGCGGGAACTTTCTCTGGGATCTATACTCGCTGTTTGCTTCTACGGAAGTTGTTCAGGACACGTTAGTCCCATGTTTGTCTGTTTTTTCTTCCTCCCTCTCTGAGGGTGGATTTAGCCAGCTGGCAGTTATGACCCTGGTTGCAGGCTGGTCCTGTTTGGGTTCAGATCTTCTGTCTCGCGGCTTAATCAGACACGTGGCGCCTATTATACCTTACTGGTCAGGTTGGGGTGCCGAGTGCTCTCTATATTATTATTTTTTTGTTGTTGTTTGTTTTACAAGTTTCAGCTAAGCATTCTCAAGAGGACTTGTGAGTCTGTGCGGCTCTCGGGATTGTTTCAGTCCTTAAATAGCCATCTCTCTGGTGACTAGGTCAGTGAATTTTGCTGCGTCACTCTCTGTTGCTTCCGATACCCTTGAAACCTAGAGTATTCCTTCCCACGTGGTGGGAAGGTTAGAGGGTTTAGCTCCTCTTTTACACCGATTGGGGCGGTGTTGCCTTTAGGAGGCCCTAGAAATTGTCCTTTTTGGACTTGTTCCTTTAGTGGTTCTCTTCTTCATTGAGACCTTCTTGGACTTTGTCCGTTTCTCCTTGTGGATTGGGTCACCTTTGGGGGACTTGGATTGGTTGTTTCTTTTTCGGGACATTAGACAGTGAGGTCTTTTTGGGCTCCGGTTAGGGGTCCTTCCACAGTTTTGGAAATGCTCTGCATCTCCTTCTTGTGATAGAAGAGGTCCTAGTGGTTTTCCACTCATATGGTTCAGGTATTGCCATCCAGGTGACATCCAAACCCATGTTTTACTGTCCTCTGACTTTGAATCTGAGGTTATGTGGAGGCTTGCTGTTGCTCTGTTTGGGTGACTTGTCCTCACTGTTCCCCTTGTGTCTGGAGCTCGTGGCTAGCTGGACAGCTAGTTCAGCATACTGTCAGGAGTATCTGTTTCTTTATTCACATTCTGGACACTTTTCCCTTTAAATTTGCTCTCTTGTGGAAACTCCTCCCTATTTAAGTTCCTCCTGAACAACTCATCTTGCTTGGTAATTTTTATTGACAGGGTATTGTACTGTGCACTATGTATCCAAGTCTCTCTCTCTGCTGTCCTGTATTACAGGATTGCTTTCTAGATTCGTGTTAATCTCTCCTTATGAACCAAAGAAATTACCTGCCATTAACATTGAGTTTCTATACGAGTTCAATCAGCTGCTGCTCATACACTGACCGGAGGTTTGTCTGCACACTCTCCACACGGCGTAGCATGTGACGTCATCCAGCTTTTTCACAAAAGTCATTCAGGCAGCAATCTGGGCCCAGCACAACGGATCACTGTACGGTATTGTACTTAGCAAAGAACTTCCATCACTGAATTGTACATTTATCTGTCACAGCTGCGCCTCTCTCTCTTTTGCTCCGCTTATGCTAATCACTCAGCACATCCAGCAAACTGTCTCTGTATCTACTGCTTGCAAACGGACCTCCGCTATTACTGTGTCTAGCCCTGCTTATAACAATTGTATCCAAGACATTGCTACCTCTGTGTTGTCCTCTGCTTATAACAACTGTATCCTGGTCATACTGATCTGATAAAATATTCTTCCTACAGTTGTTACTTACCAACGGTATATACACTTATGCATCACATTAACGAATATACAATTCCATACTGGTCAACCTCCAGCTTACATTCTAGGTTAAAGACTCCTCACCATCTATACAGTGAGCTAGTATAGTTATATCCACATAAAGTAACTATATTCATTAATTACACTACAATATTCTATGTGATTATACTTCTTCTTGACCCTCACAAGGTCACCCTCAGATCCATGAGCACAATTAGGGTATTACATTAACCTTAATACCCGAGGTTTGGTGTGAGACTGAGTGGTGTCATATATATGTATATAAGGTATTAATAAAAAAATAATTCACATAACCATTCGTACCTGACATATTACCTAGCCTTAGAAAAAGTTTACCTTCATACATATATACATTCCTTTAAAAGATGGATGTTACTGAACTCTCAAATAGGGTAGGGGCATTATCCCAAAATATGGACTTAATGTTACAAGGTCTTAGGGATTTGCAGACGGAGAATCAGGAACTGCGCAAATACATCCGTGAACAAGCAGCCATTAAGAACCCTGTTGTGGAATCACTACTTCCTGAGCCTCAGGTCTGCCCCCCAGAGAAATTCTCTGGTGATAGAACCCTCTTCAGAGATATCAGGAATTCCTGTAATCTCTATTTTTCTCTGAAACCCCGTAGTTATCCTACTGAGAAAATAAAAGTCTTGACTGTTATTTCCTATCTAAGAGGTGAAGCTAAGAGTTGGGCTACCATGTACTATGAGAATAACGACCCCATACTCAACTCACTGGAATCCTTTTTTAATGCCATGGCATTATTGTACGAAGACCATGACAAACAGAATACTTCCAAAACCACTATCAGATGTCTCAAACAGGGAAGGCGCCCTGTAGAGGAATTCAAGAGGTGGGGCCCAGACACACTCTGGAATACCCCAGCCCTCAGAAATCAGTTCCATATTGGTCTTTCAGATTCCATTAAGGACAAGCTAGCTCGTACGGAGATTCCTCTAGATTTAGAGACTTTAATAACCCTGACGATTTCCATTGATCGTCGTCTCAGAGAGAGAAAACATGAGAGGGGTGTTACTGACTATCCCTCCAAAAGATCCTATTCCTCTACTCCATCACCACCAGTAAAACAACAGGATGAACCCATGGATATTGCCTTTGTCAGAGGTCCTTTGAAACCGGAGGAAAAGGCACGCCGCAGGCTGAACAACCTTTGCCTATATTGTGCCGCCAAGGAACACTGTGTCAAGGACTGTCCTGCTCTAAGTAAAACCAGGAAGGGTAAGACAGACCACTCTCATCCTCCTAATAATACTGTAACACACACCCCATCTAACTTTACCCATTCTGTTTCCCTACAGTGGGACCTTCAACCACTTACCACCCAGGTCGTGATTGACTCCAGAGTTACTAGCAACTTCATGGATATTACTTTCGTTCACAGATATCACATACCACTAATAAAAAAACACAATTCACTGGCAATTCGTGTCGTTGATGGTTCTTTGATAAAATCTGGTCCCATCACGCACCATACTGTCCCCTTAAGGTTAACTTTCCCTTCAGGTCATACTGAGTCATGTGTATTCGAGGTTATTCATTCACCTCTATTTCAAGTCATCTTGGGTTTAAGTTGATTGAAACAACATCAACCACATATACATTGGTATATGGGTTCTATCTGCTTTGACTCACATTACTGTAAGACAAACTGCTTACCTACTCACTCCCTTTTGCAGATAACCGAACAGAGCTTACCACCTGTTTATTCTGACTTTAGCGACTTCTTTGATAAAAAACAGGCTCAATCTCTACCTCCACACAGAACTTTTGACTGCCCTATAGATTTGATACCTGGCTCAAAGATTCCTTACGGACATATTTACCCTTTTTCTGAGCCTGAACTTGTTTATCTCAAAGAATACCTAAAAGAGAATCTAGCAAATGGATTCATTTGTCCAATCACTTCACCGGCTGGAGCAGGTATTTTCTTTGTGAGGAACAAGGACAACAGTCTCAGACCAATAATAGACTACAGGGAGTTAAATAAATGTACCATCAAGAACAGGTATCCCCTACCTCTTATCCCAGAGTTGATAAAACGACTCCAGGGTGCACAGCTTTACACTAAGCTCGACTTGAGAGGTGCCTATAACTTGATAAGAATTAGAAAAGGAGATGAGTGGTTGACGGCTTTCCGTACCCGATACGGTCTATACGAATATAAGGTTATGCCGTTTGGCCTTTGCAACGCCCCTGCCACTTTCCAGTATTTTATAAATGATTTTGTTCACTGACCTACTTGACTCCTGTATCGTGATTTATTTAGACGATATTCTCGTGTACTCAGACACTTTAGAAAATCATGTAACACACGTTAGGACTGTTCTCTCAAGACTTAGACAAAACTACCTATACGCCAAAGCCGAAAAATGTATCTTCCATACTGACTCTATATCCTTCCTTGGGTACCATATCAGGTATTCGGGTATCTGAATGGAGAACAACAAGATCGATGCCATCACTAGGTGGCCTGTACCCACTACCAAAAAAGATGTTCAAAGGTTTCTGGGCTTTTCAAACTTCTATAGAAAATTCATACAGAATTTTTCATCCATAGTAAAGCCGCTCACCCTTCTCACTCGAAAAAATACCAAGTTCCATTGGACTTATGAAGCCGATACTTCTTTCAATCTGCTAAAAGGCAGATTTATCACTGCCCCAATTCTACAGTTCCCAGACCATAACAAACAATATTTTCTGGAAGTTGATGCCTCTGATTTTGCCATTGGTGCAATACTGTCCCAAAAGAAGACAACCGAAGACCCTATGCTGCCTGTTGCCTATTACTCTTGAACAATGAATCCAGCTGAGATGAATTATCCGATAGGTGAAAAGGAGCTCCTTGCAATAAAGGCATCACTTGTTTTCTGGAGACATCTCCTGGAAGGAGCCAAGTTCCCAATCATCATTTACACAGACCATAGGAACCTACAGTTCCTAAAAACTAACAAAACTTTATCTGCACGCCAAGTGCGATGGAATCTATTCTTCACCAGATTCGATTTTATCATCACTTATCATCCTGCTTCCAAAAGCACCAAGGCAGACGCCTTGTCCAGGTATGGTACCAGTCTTGGCTATGCACCAAAACTTGAAAGCATCATACCCACACACCGAATAATTGGTCTCACGTTTGATAAAACAACCATATTCAAAAACCACCTACTGGCTGATCCTATGAACAAAGATCCTAGATTACATAAGGACTCCAACGGTCTACTATACCACGGACAGAAAATCTATGTCCCTAGCTCTTTGAGAGATGACATTCTCCGTACGGCTCATGACACGCCCCTCTCAGGCCACCCTGGTATATGTAAAACACTCCACCTCATACAGAGGGATTTCTGGTGGCCAGGATTAGTACAGAGTGTCAAATACTACATACAAACTTGTGCTATATGTGCGAAATGTAAACCTTCCCATGAACACCCATACGGGTACCTACTCTCTCTTCCAGTCGCCGATAGGCCTTGAAACGCTTCTTATGAAGCCACTCCTTCGTTGCCCGGGCGGTGTGTTTGGGATCATTGTCATGCTGAAAGACCCAGCCACGTTTCATCTTCAATGCCCTTGCTGATGGAAGGAGGTTTGCACTCAAAATCTCACGATACATGGCCCCATTCATTCTTCCATGTACACGGATCAGTCGTCCTGTTCCCTTTGCAGAGAAACAGCCCCAAAGCATGATGTTTCCACCCCCATGCTTCACAGTAGGTATGGTGTTCTTTGGTTGCAACTCAGCATTCTCTCTCCTCCAAACACGACAAGTTGTGTTTCTACCAAACAGTTCTACTTTGGTTTCATCTGACCATATGACATTCTCCCAATCCGCTTTTGGATCATCCAAATGCTCTCTAGCATACTTCAGACGGGCCCAGACATGTACTGGCTTAAGCAGGGGGACACGTCTGGCACTGCAGGATCTGAGTCCCTGGCTGCGTAGTGTGTTACCGATGGTAGCCTTTGCCATGATGTTGCCACCCCCATGCTTCACAGTAGGTATGGTGTTCTCTCTCCTCCAAACATGACAAGTTGTGTTTCTACCAAACAGTTCTACTTTGGTTTCATCTGACCATATGACATTCTCCCAATCCACTTCTGGATCATCCAAATGCTCTCTAGCATACTTCAGATGGGCCCGGACATGTATTCGCTTAAGCAGGGGAACACGTCTGGCACTGCAGGATCTGAGTCCCTGGCGGCGTAGTGTGCTACTGATGGTAGCCTTTGTTACATTGGTCCCAGCTCTCTGCAGGTCATTCACTAGGTCCCTCCGTGTGGTTCTGGGATGTTTGCTCACCGTTCTTGTGATCATTTTGACCCCACGGGGTGAGATCTTGCGTGGAGCCCCAGATCGAGGGAGATTATCAGTGGTCTTGTATGTCTTCCATTTTCTAATTATTGCTCCCACAGTTGATTTCTTCACACCAAGCTGCTTGCCTATTGCAGATTCAGTCTTCCCAGCCTGGTGCAGGTCTACAATTTTGTTTCTGGTGTCCTTCAACAGCTCTTTGGTCTTCACCATAGTGGAGTTTGGAGTGTGACTGTTTGAGTTTGTGGACAGGTGTCTTTTATACTGATAACAAGTTCAAACAGATGCCATTAATACAGGTAATGAGTGAAGGACAGAGGAGCCTCTTAAAGAAGAAGATACAGGTCTGTGAGAGCCAGAAATCTTGCTTGTTTGTAGGTGACCAAATACTTATTTTCCACCATAATTTGCAAATAAATTCTTTCCAAATCAGACAATGTGATTGTCTGGATTTGTTTCCACATTTTGTCTCTCATAGTTGAGGTATACCTATGATGAAAATTACAGGTCTCTCTCATCTTCTTAAGTGGGAGAACTTGCACAATTGGTGGCTGACTAAATACTTATTTGCCCCACTGTGTATATATATATATATATATATATATATATATATATATATATATATATATATATATATATATACAGTACCCTCCATCTTTCCTGCATTTTGTTTAAGAGCCTTTCTGGGAAGCTCCCATCCTACCTGTGCAGAATGCTCTCCCCGGCTATTCCCACCTCCTATAACCTCCGATCCAGTACAAACACATTATTTAGCTTGCCTCAATACAAAAAGAAAGCAGCTCGATCCTCCTTTTCCTACAGAGCGCCACAGTTATGGAATGACCTCCCGCACACTTTCAAACCTTCCCTAAGCCTAATATCCTTTAAGAAATCCCTCTCTACATATCTCAAAACAGAATGCACCTCTCATGGTTGATTATATATTTCCTACCTGTTCTATGTAAAATTTTTACATATATTGTGTATTATTATTGTTTTTTTAATTGTATTGTACCCTACTGTATCAATGCAATTTTTTGTGGACCCAGGACATACTTGAAAACGAGAGAAATCTCAATGTATCCTTCCTGGTAAAATATTTTATAAATAAATAAATAAATATATATGAAACAAAAAAAGCGTGTATGTCAAAGGGTTAAAAAACCTCTCTTTCAAAACACAGAACTGCGCTCTAAATAAACCTATTTTTTTAAAATACAATATAAATATCTGGATGATGCCAAAATCAAAACATTCAAATAATCAAATAATATTGATTCATTGAAAATATATAACAGAATGAAATATATAATGATAAGATAATAAATCACAATAAAAAGGATAAGTTGGTTGGATCCCACGTAATAGTGCAGATCAATTGTAGGTGTCGGCTGCTGTATCTTATTAATCCTCCGGAATCTCACGGAGTAAGGTAGAAATCTAAAAAAATGAGAAAGAAAGCGCACAAAGGCACCTACATAGTGCAAATCAATTTAATTTAAACAATAATACAGGGGTATATTAAAACTGCTCCCCGTAGGGTATCTACTCACAAGAGTCAACCTCAAACTTGTGAGGTATGTTTGAGCATGTAGTTTGAAAGTTCCGCTCAGAACCGCTTGCTATGAAAGTGCTTAATCAAAGAAGTCAGGACAAATCCAACCTGAATGCCGGGTGTCGCTGTCTGTAACTCGAGATCTGGACAAGTATTTCTCCCGGCCTCTTATTCCACTCACATCCCTTTTTGGTAGGAGTTTTTTTGGGATACAATCTAGCCAGGTAATTTGATACTACTGAGAATCATCACTCTAGCCTCACTTTGGATCAGCACAGACTGAATTCTGAATCCTCATTAATTGTTCCTGGGATCTCAGCTCTCTCCCTCAGCGGTTCACCATTCTGCCAGCACTATTTGCGATCAGCTGTGTTTGTATCTGCACGGACCATTTTGCTCAAGAAAGATTGTATCCCAAAAAAACTCCTACCAAAAAGGGATGTGAGTGGAATAAGAGGCCGGGAGAAATACTTGTCCAGATCTCGAGTTACAGACAGCGACACCCGGCATTCAGGTTGGATTTGTCCTGACTTCTTTGATTAAGCACTTTCATAGCAAGCGGTTCTGAGCGGAACTTTCAAACTACATGCTCAAACATACCTCACAAGTTTGAGGTTGACTCTTGTGAGTAGATACCCTACGGGGAGCAGTTTTAATATACCCCTGTATTATTGTTTAAATTAAATTGATTTGCACTATGTAGGTGCCTTTGTGCGCTTTCTTTCTCATTTTTTTAAATAAATATATATATATTATTTTTTTAGATATATTAACAAGCCTAAAATATTTCTTTTGAACACCATACAAAAATGTTATATACACTACAGTCCTTTTCCTCAGTGGGGAGAATCATTCCTGCTTTTACACTCCATAATATAATTAGAATCCCTGGCTTAATATTCCAAAATATATTACTCTGTCATAAGCACACCTAAGCTTGGGTGGGATGCTTTAACCAATGGGAGATGGTCAGTCTCCCTGATTATGTTAAGACAAATTTTAAAAATGTATCTACACATATAATAAACTAAACAACATGTGTTTATTATTTTTTTTTTTAAGTTATTATAAAAAAAATTGGATTATAACATAATCAGGGAAACTGACCATCTGCCATTGATTAAAGGACCCCACCCAAGCTCAGGTGTGAAACCTGTAGTGCATTGCTGCTCATTCAACAAATGATAAAAACAAAATTTATGCTTACCTGATAAATTCCTTTCTCCTGTAGTGTAGTCAGTCCACGGGTCATCCATTACTTATGGGATTATAACTCCTCCCTAACAGGAAGTGCAAGAGGATCACCCAAGCAGAGCTGCTATATAGCTCCTCCCCTCTACGTCATACCCAGTCATTCGACCGAAAACCAAACGAGAAAGGAGAAACTATAGGGTGCAGTGGTGACTGGAGTATAATTTAAAATTTAGACCTGCCATAAAAAACAGGGCGGGCCGTGGACTGACTACACTACAGGAGAAAGGAATTTATCAGGTAAGCATAAATTTTGTTTTCTCCTGTTAAGTGTAGTCAGTCCACAGGTCATCCATTACTTATGGGATACCAATACCAAAGCTAAAAGTACACGGATGACGGGAGGGACAGGCAGGCTCTTTACACGGAAGGAACCACTGCCTGAAGAACCTTTCTCCCAAAAACAGCCTCCGAAGAAGCAAAAGTGTCAAATTTGTAAAAAGTGTGAAGTGAAGACCAAGTTGCAGCCTTGCAAATCTGTTCAACAGAGGCCTCATTCTCAAAGGCCCAAGTGGAAGCCACAGCTCTGGTAGAATGAGCTGTAATTCTTTCAGGAGGCTGCTGTCCAGCAGTCTCATAGGCTAAACGTATTATGCTACGAAGCCAGAAGGAGAGAGAGGTAGCCGAAGCCTTTTGACCTCTCCTCTGTCCAGAATACACGACAAACAGGGAAGAAGTTTGTCGAAAATCTTTAGTTGCCTGCAAATAAAATTTCAGGGCACGGACAACGTCCAGATTGTGCAGAAGTCGTTCCTTCTTTGAGGAAGGGTTAGGGCACAATGATGGAACAACAATCTCTTGATTGATATTCCTGTTAGTGACTACCTTAGGTAAGAACCCAGGTTTAGTACGCAGAACTACCTTGTCTGAATGGAAAATCAGATAAGGGGAATCACAATGTAAGGCCGATAACTCAGAGACTCTTCGAGCCGAGGAAATAGCCATTAAAAACAGAACTTTCCAAGATAACAGCTTGATATCAATGGAATGAAGGGGTTCAAACGGAACACCCTGTAAAACGTTAAGAACTAAGTTTAAGCTCCATGGCGGAGCAACAGTTTTAAACACAGGCTTAATCCTGGCCAAAGCCTGACAAAAAGCCTGAACGTCTGGAACTTCTGACAGACGTTTGTGTAAAAGGATGGACAAAGCTGAGATCTGTCCCTTTAACGAACTGGCGGATAAACCCTTTTCTAAACCTTCTTGTAGAAAAGACAATATCCTAGGAATCCTAACCTTACTCCATGAGTAACTCTTGGATTCGCACCAATGCAAGTATTTGCGCCATATTTTATGGTAAATTTTCCTGGTAACAGGCTTCCTAGCCTGTTTTAAGGTATCAATCACTGACTCCGAGAATCCACGCTTTGATAGAATCAAGCGTTCAATCTCCATGCAGTCAGCCTCAGAGAAATTAGATTTGGATGTTTGAAAGGACCCTGCACCAGAAGGTCCTGTCTCAGAGGTAGAGACCATGTTGGACAGGACGACATGTCCACTAGGTCTGCATACCAGGTCCGGCGTGGCCACGCAGGCGCTATTAGAATCACCGATGCTCTCTCCTGTTTGATCCTGGCAATCAATCGAGGAAGTATCGGGAAGGGTGGAAACACATAAGCCATGTTGAAGGCCCAAGGTGCTGTCAGAGCATCTATCAGAACTGCTCCCGGGTCTCTGGACCTGGATCCGTAACAAGGAAGTTTGGCGTTCTGGCGAGACGCCATGAGATCCAGGTCTGGTTTGCCCCAACGCCGAAGTATTTGGGCAAAGACCTCCGGATGAAGTTCCCACTCCCCCGGATGAAAAGTCTGGCGACTTAGAAAATCCGCTTCCCAGTTCTCCACGCCTGGGATGTGGATCGCTGATAGGTGGCAAGAGTGAGACTCTGCCCAGTGAATTATCTTTGAGACTTCCATCATCGCTAGGGAACTCCTTGTCCCTCCCTGATGGTTGATGTAAGCCACAGTCGTGATGTTGTCCGACTGAAACCTGATGAACCTCAGAGTTGCTAACTGAGGCCAAGCCAGAAGGGCATTGAGAACTGCTCTTAATTCCAGAATATTTATGGGAATGAGACTCTCCTCCTGAGTCCATGATCCCTGAGTCTTCAGGGAGTTCCAGACAGCGCCCCAACCTATCAGGCTGGCGTCTGTTGTTACAATCGTCCAATCTGGCCTGCTGAAGGGCATCCCCTTGGACAGATGTGGCCGAGAGAGCCACCATAGAAGAGAATTTCTGGTCTCTTGATCCAGATTCAGCATAGGGGACAAATCTGAGTAATCCCCATTCCACTGACTTAGCATGCACAATTGCAGTGGTCTGAGATGCAGGCGTGCAAAGGGTACTATGTCCATTGCCGCTACCATTAAGCCGATTACCTCCATGCATTGAGCCACTGACGGGTGTGGAATGGAATGCAGGACACGGCAAGCATTTAGAAGCTTTGTTAACCTGTCTTCTGTCAGGTAAATTTTCATTTCTACGGAATCTATAAGAGTCCCTAAAAAGGGAACTCTTGTGAGTGGCAATAGAGAACTCTTTTCTTCGTTCACTTTCCACCCATGTGACCTTAGAAATGCCAGTACAAACTCTGTATGAGACTTGGCAGTTTGGAAACTTGACGCTTGTATCAGAATGTCGTCTAGGTACGGAGCTACCGATATTCCTCGCGGTCTTAGTACCGCCAGAAGAGAACCCAGAACCTTTGTAAAGATTCTTGGGGCAGTAGCTAAGCCGAAGGGAAGAGCTACAAACTGGTAATGCCTGTCTAGGAAGGCAAACCTTAGGTACCGGTAATGATCTTTGTGAATCGGTATGTGAAGGTAGGCATCCTTTAAATCCACTGTGGTCATGTACTGACCCTTTTGGATCATGGGTAAGATTGTCCGAATAGTTTCCATTTTGAACGATGGAACTCTTAGGAATTTGTTTAGGATCTTTAAATCCAAGATTGGTCTGAAGGTTCCTTCTTTCTTGGGAACCACAAACAGATTTGAGTAAAACCCTTGTCCGTGTTCCGACCGCGGAACCGGGTGGATCACTCCCATTAGTAAAAGATCTTGTACACAGCGTAGAAACGCCTCTTTCTTTATCTGGTTTGTTGACAACCTTGAAAGATGAAATCTCCCTTTTGGAGGAGAAGCTTTGAAGTCCAGAAGATATCCCTGAGATATGATCTCTAACGCCCAGGGATCCTGGACATCTCTTGCCCAAGCCTGGGCGAAGAGAGAAAGTCTGCCCCCTACTAGATCCGTTTCCGGATTGGGGGCCCTCACTTCATGCTGTCTTAGGGGCAGCAGCAGGTTTTCTGGCCTGCTTGCCCTTGTTCCAGGTCTGGTTAGGTTTCCAGCCCTGTCTGTAGCGAGCAACAGTTCCTTCCTGTTTTGGAGCGGAGGAAGTTGATGCTGCTCCTGCCTTGAAGTTACGAAAGGCACGAAAATTAGACTGTCTAGCCCTTGGTTTGGCTCTGTCTTGAGGCAGGGCATGGCCCTTACCTCCGGTAATGTCAGCGATAATTTCTTTCAAACCGGGCCCGAATAATGTCTGCCCTTTGAAAGGTATGTTAAGCAATTTAGATTTAGAAGTCACATCGGCTGACCAGGATTTTAGCCACAGCGCTCTGCGCGCCTGAATGGCGAATCCGGAATTCTTAGCCGTAAGCTTAGTTAGATGTACTACGGCATCAGAAATAAATGAATTAGCTAGCTTAAGGGCTTTAAGCTTGTTTATAATCTCATCCAATGGAACTGTGTCAAGGGTCTCTTCCAGAGACTCAAACCAGAATGCCGCCGCAGCCGTGACAGGCGCAATGCATGTGAGGGGTTGTAATATAAAACCTTGTTGAGTAAACATTTTCTTAAGGTAACCCTCTAACTTTTTATCCATTGGATCTGAAAAGGCACAGCTATCCTCCACCGGGATAGTGGTACGCTTAGCCAGAGTAGAAACTGCTCCCTCCACCTTAGGGACCGTCTGCCATAAGTCCCGTGTGGTGGCGTCTATTGGAAACATTTTTCTAAATATAGGAGGGGGGGGAAAGGTACACCGGGCCTATCCCACTCCTTAGTAATAATCTCTGTAAGCCTCTTAGGTATAGGAAAGACGTCAGTACACGCCGGTACCGCATAGTATCTATCCAGCCTACATAATTTCTCTGGGATTGCAACCGTGTTACAATCATTCAGAGCCGCTAATACCTCCCCTAGTAATACACGGAGGTTCTCAAGCTTAAATTTAAAATTTGAAATGTCTGAGTCCAGTCTATTTGGATCAGATCCGTCACCTACAGAATGAAGCTCTCCGTCTTCATGCTCTGCCATTTGTGACGCAGTATCAGACATGGCTCTAACATTATCAGCGTACTCTGTTCTCACCCCAGAGTGGTCGCGTTTACCTCTAAGTTCTGGCAATTTAGATAAAACTTCAGTCATAACATTAGCCATGTCTTGTAAAGTGATTTGTAATGGCCGCCCTGATGTACTTGGCGTCACAATATCACGCACCTCCTGAGCGGGAGGTGCAGGTACTGACACGTGAGGAGAGTTAGTCTGCATAACTTTCCCCTCGTTGTCTGGTGAAATTTTCTTGACATGTACAGATTATCAATGCAATTAGTACACAAATTTCTATTGGGCTCCACATTGGCCTTTGAACATATTGCACAAAGAGATTCCTCTGTGTCAGACATGTTTAAACAAACTAGCAATTAGACTAGCAAGCTTGGAAAATACTTTTCAAAACAATTTTCAAGCAATATAAAAAACGTTACTGTGCCTTTAAGAAGCACACAAAAACTGTCACAGTTGAAATAACAATGAACCGGATTAGTTATAGAAACCAAATTTTTACAGTAAATGTATTAATTTAGCAAAGGATTGCACCCACTAGCAAATGGATGATTAACCCCTTAATACCAAAAAAAACGGATAACAATAAAATATATACGTTTTTATCACAGTCAAAGCACAGTCTCACAGGTCTGCTGTGAGTGATTACCTCCCTCAAAACTAGTTTTGGAGACCCCTGAGCTCTGAAGAGACGTCCTGAATCATGCAGGGAGAACAAGGAAGACTTGTGACTGAATTTCTACTGCGTAGAAAAGCGCCAAAATAGGCCCCTCCCACTCATAATACAACAGTGGGGAAGCTCAATAAACTGATTTTATTTAAAACAAACGATAGCCAAGTGGAAATTAATGCCCATAAAAATTTTCACCAAGTACCTCAGAGCTAAAACGATTAACAAGCCAGTAAACGTTTTAAATATAAATACATGAAGTTATAAAAAAGCCTGTTGCTAGTTGCTTTTACTGCAGAAAGGCTATAAGTTATATGTATACAGTAATTTCTTAGTGAAGTGCCATTCCCCAGAAATACTTCAGTGCCAACATACATAGATAACAGCCTGATACCAGTTGCTACTACTGCATTTAAGGCTGTACTTACATTTTATCGGTATTAGCAGTATTTTCTCAGTCAATTCCATTCCTTAGAAAATAATATACTGTCCTCTCACACATCCTATCTATTAGTTAGGTGCAAGAGAATGACTGGGTATGACGTAGAGGGGAGGAGCTATATAGCAGCTCTGCTTGGGTGATCCTCTTGCACTTCCTGTTAGGGAGGAGTTATAATCCCATAAGTAATGGATGACCCGTGGACTGACTACACTTAACAGGAGAAATAGGGAATGAGGACAATTTGAGAATATTAAAAAAAAAAAAACCTTCTAGCTAAATCATGAAAGAACATGTTTGTGTTTCATGTACTTTTAAAATACTTTTTTACTATCATTACCTTGTATGTAAGCATATTCTGAGAGCCCTATGATAACATGGAATATCATTTATAATCTATTGAGTATTGATTTTAAATATTAGAATAAATTATATGTTATTAATACATATTTATTTTAAAGAAATAATATTAAGACACCCAAATCAACATTTTTTGGATGAATGGAAAAATAAAACCATGATAAAATAAATGAACATATGTACAATATATTTACATGCTCATTGGTCAAATAGAGCATAGATTTAATCGGATCGGGCTTGTACTCCTCTAGCATCAATTTGCTCTAAAGGTGCAGCATTGTCATCATACTCTACTTCCAAAACAGATATATCATCATCTGGCATGCTTAAGGCTATGTTGTGGAGCATGCAACATATAAGAAATATCTGGGATACTTTCTTGGGTGTGTATTGAAAAATCTGCTCTTCAAAACACCAAATGTGCGCTCTATCACACATCTTGTAGATGTGTGAGCCTCATTATAGCGCACTTGCGCACAGGAGTGAAAAGCCATGGGGGACATGAATAGCCTGAATCTCCTGCATGAAAGAAATAGACAATATCTTTAGCAATCTGAAAGAAATAATATTATAATATACATATAAGAAAAATTGTAATAGACATTTACCTAGAATAATTCCCTCCAGCATTTGTTGTAAATGGTCGAATTCCTCAGGATAAAGGAATCATGGCTTGAACCCGGGAATCCTGACCGGATGATCATAATCCTCAATTTGGCATCAGAGATCACTTGTATATTTAAAGAGTGATTATGCTTGCGGTCACGATAGGGCTCTTCTCTTCACTTTGGAGGCCGCAGTAACACATAGGTACAGTCAAATGCACCCAAGATGTTTGTCACCCTGGCAATCATGTAGAACTTGACCTTCACACGATGCCAATCCTCTGGTGTTTTGGGAAAATGCACATAATGCACTAGCCGTTGGTGCAAGGCATTTAGAACGACTGATAGATGCCTTGAAAAAGTAGCCTGGCTCATCCCCACAGCTAAACTGGTTACTGTTTGAAATGATCCTTTGGCCAGGAAATAGAGGACAGCCAGCAGTTTTAACATTCCAGGGATTGCCCTTGTCTATGTTATAGGTTCAAGGGAGTCTTTGATCTCAAGATAGAGCCTCTCAATTGAAACTCTATTCAAATGGAACCTAAGGACAATCTCCCTGTCACTCAGGGCATGCAGGTCTACTCTGGGTAAAATAGCCTGGGTCTTCTGTGTTGTTCATGACGCTGAACTAGCTCCAACAATCTCATTCTCCTGCGTCTTTGTTAGATAGCAAAGCAAAAAATATTGAGCATCTCCATCTTAGTAATCACAATGCAGACACCAACCTTTCTGTGTTGTTAGACACTCCCTTTTATAATGACCGGTTCACCAGCTGGAAATGCAGGTGGAAGCAACATATTGATTGATGCAATTTGAGTAATTATTTGAGTTTTAGAAGTGACAATTAAAGTATAGAGAATGTATATATATATTTATTTATAGAGATAGATAGATAGATAGATAGATAGATAGATAGATAGATAGATAGATAGATAGATAGATATAGATATATATATAGATAAAAAGATATCTGGGTATGCCCTACACAGACTTATAACTGTACCATGAAAACAAAAGTTAACCATGTTAACTTGTATTTTATCACAAAAGATAATATTTTATTACAAACGATAAAAGGGACATTAATATTTTAAATTATAATTCATGATTCTGATAGTTCATTCATATCATCCTTCACAAAATCTGTCTGAGATGGAAAAAAAATAGCAATTATTTTCTAAACCATTGATTCCTATGGCATTCGCGACCTCAAAGGTGTCGGTTTGAACGATAGATATGCTGCGTCGGGGGAAGACGCGAGCCTGAAAGTTAAATATTTGATACATTTTGTAGAGGTTCGAATAGCATCGAATGTGAATGCAGATCATCAGATTACGCTACAATTTAGGAAATATGAAGGCGGATCATCTATATTACGATTGAAGACCGCGAGCATCGATATGCGTCGGCTTGATCTCACGGGAGTGTATATTACGTTGAACATTCCAACAGTGTTGAAACTTTATTAAATACGGCGGATCAACTTTGCGTCTAATTTGACGCGAAATACAAGCGTATTCTCAGTTGAAGTATTGATAAATGGGAGCCATTGCCTCTTGTTAGCGAAGTGTAATTTTGTTTTAGCTTTGGTAAAAATTTGTTTGAGAGTGTGGGCTGTGTACTCCAAGGCACGTTTCACGAGAATGTAAGGGTTCTGAACTTCGTTCTTCCATTATGGAGGAGATTAAGGATAGCAAACCCCCTAGAACTTTTTCTATCTACATGGTTACATTTGCAGCAGAAGGTCATCAAGAAATAAGGCTTTAGCTTGTCCATTTTGGAGTAATAACCTGGGGCAGAAGAGATAAGTCTAGGACAAGGATTAGAGATTTTATGGCTTAATCTAGGTAAGGTTTGGGTGACCCCAAGTTTCACTGAATAAATACAAAAAGAACAACAGGGAACCAACAAATATACCTACAAAAGTATCCTTCAGTATTTTAAACAACTGAGCTTGCATAAAAACAATGACTGTAATTATATCTTAGATTCTTAATATACTGTACATTTTTAATGTCTATATAGTTCTTTTAAAATGATAGTAAATGTTAATATTTATAATGATAAAAGGGTGATATTAACATTTAAGGATACTGAGAAAAACAGAAGTGGAAAAATGCAAAACAAATCCTAAAATTGTGTTCTTGCAGAAGGAAGATTGTTTAAAGCGAAAAAGAGGGAACCAGTATAGTTATATAGCAAAGAGGAGAGCACAAACAGCACAGAAAGCACTAACTGTATCACTTATAGAGGACACTACAGTACCAAAGACTCTGCAAGAAAATGTCTTTATATTTCTGTAATTACCTTTAAAATCTCTGTTACAGCTTTTTTTATGACAAGCTCATAAAAAGTCACAATGGATATATATATATATTTGGCTCAGGTTAAAGAAACACAGATGTTGAAAGTATATAACACATTACAAACCAATTATTACTTTATATTTCACAAGGATTAATTACATTGTTAAGTAACGGGTTCATTGAAGTCAATTTGTACGCATGCATAGTTTGTGTGTGTGTGTGTGTGTATATATATATATATATATATATATATATATACAGGTAGCCCTCAGTTTACGCCGGGGTTAGGTTCCAGAAGGTATAGTTGTAAATCGAAACCGTTGTAAATTAAAACCCAGTTTATAATGTAAGTCAATGGGAAGTGAGGGAGTTAGGTTCCAGGCCCCTCTCAAAATTGTCATAAGTAACACCTAATACATTATTTTTAAAGCTTTGAAATGAAGACTTTAAATGCTAAACAGCATTATAAACCTAATAAAATAATCACACAACAAAGACTTCACTTGCATTTTTCTGCAAACAGTTCTTTCTATGCATTCCAATTTGGACTGATTTATAGACAGGAAGATCTTGTTCCTTTGAAATCTGCTCGATAGCTCAGGTCTGGTTAAACTGATTGATTTCAGCTTGCTTGGCTTTGCTGCAACACAAGTGGACAGCTCCATCTACTGGCTATTTTAATCAATGCATTGCTTCTCAATGCTTTTCAATAGCAGTCACATGACTGGAAAAAAAGGTTGTTATTCTGAAACGGTGCAAATTGAACCGTTGTAAAACGAGGGCCACCTGTATATATATATATATATATATATATATATATATATATATATATATATATATATATATAAGAAATTAAGCACTAAAATACATAATATCCACAAAAAATAAATGTATTTAACCCCTCAATGACCAACGACGTATGGAGTACGTCCTCAAAAAAAATACACTTAACGACGGAGGACGTACCCCGTATGTTGTCAGTCTTGGAAAGTGGTGGAAGCAATCCTGATCGCTTCCAGACGCTTTCCGGTTATTGCAGTGATGCCTCGATATTGAGGCATCCTGCAATAACCATACTTAGCCACTCTGCATCGGACATTGATGGCCGTGCTTGTTGGTGGGTGGGAGGCGGGTGGGCGGCCATCGGTGGATTGCATCACGAAGAGGGGGGCGGGATCGGGGGCGGGATCACCAGGAGCGCGCACGGACGCGGCAGGTGGGCACGTGCACGGGGCGGGAGCGGGTGGGAACCACTACACTATGGAAAATGTTAAGATGTTAAGTGGGAGAAAGGGGGGTTGGAATCGGGAATTTTAAACATCTAAGGGATCTGGGAGGGGGTGGGGAGAAGCTACACTACAGAGAAAAAAATTTGTAAACTGGGTACTGGCAGACAGCTGCCAGTACCCAAGATAGCTCCCAATAAGGTAGAGGGGAAGGGTAAGAGAACTGTTTGGGGGGGTTTCAGGGAGGTTGGGGGCTAAGGGGATCCTACACAGCAGAATAATTTAAAAAAATAAAATTATTTTAGTAGTGGCAGACTTTCTGCCAGTACTTAAGATGGCGGGGACAATTGTGGGGTGGTGGATGGAAGAGAGCTGTTTGGGAGGGATCAGGGGGTCTGATGTGTCATGTAGGAGACTGATCTCTACACTAAAGCAAAAATTAACCCTGCAAGCTCCCTACAAGCTACCTAATTAACCCCTTCACTGCTAGCCAT
Source organism: Bombina bombina (assembly GCF_027579735.1). Classification (NCBI taxonomy): domain Eukaryota; kingdom Metazoa; phylum Chordata; class Amphibia; order Anura; family Bombinatoridae; genus Bombina; species Bombina bombina. Next base: position 520,918,880 of record NC_069501.1, on the reverse strand, counting down.
AATACACGTGTGATGCGCAGTGGCATTTAGCGGCCTTCTAATTACCAAAAAGCAACGCCAAAGCCATATATGTCTGCTATTTCTGATCAAAGGGGATCAAGCATTTACAACCATTTGTGCCATAATTGCAATAATGTTTTTTTTTAATTTGATCGCATTTGGCGGTGAAATGGTGGCATGAAATATACCAAGATGAACCTAGATCAATACTTGGGGTTGTCTACTACACCAGTGTTTTTCAACCAGTGTGCCGTGGCACACTAGTGTGCCGTGAGAGATCCTCAGGTGTGCCGCGGCAGACTAACAACAGTGTGACATATTTTTTAAACTTTGCTTGTTTTTTACTCCCAGTGCAGGGGTAGTTTGTAGGAGGCATGGCATAACAGCACAATACATACAGTATGTGTGTGTGTGTGTTTGTATGTGTATATATATGCTGTATTAGGCTACAATGTGTGATTTTTTAAAAAATGGGATGGTGGTGTGCCACAGGATTTTTTAATGTAAAAAAGTGTGCCACGGCAAAAAAAAGGTTAATAATCACTGTACTACACTACACTAAAGCTAAAATTAACCATAGAAGCTACATTCTCCCTAATTAACCCCTTCACTGCTGGGCACAATACAGGTTTGGTGCGCAGTGGCATTTAGCGGCCTTCTAATTACCAAAAAGCAATGCCAAAGCCATATATGTCTGCTATTTCTGAACAAAGGGGATCCCAGAGAGGCATTTACAACCATTTATGCCATAATTGCACAAGCTGTTAGTAAATAATTTCAGTGAGAAACCTAAAGTTTGTGAAAAAAATTGTGAAAAAGTGAACGATTTTTTTATTTCTGTAGTGCTGCAGACATGTGCACATTTCTAAGCTAACATCCATCGTTTTCAACAAAGGATAACAAGAAATCTAAGATAATTTGATAACAGAAGTAAATTATAAACTTGTTTAAATTGTGTGCTCTATCTGAATCATGAAATAATTTTTTGGGGTTTTATGTCCCTTTAAGTATGTGGTTGGGTTAAGCAAAACTGCAGCATATATAAAATTAATTTGTTCAGCAGTTTTGAATACACCAAATCGCATTCTTTCTTCCTAATGTTTGAACAAGACAGAAGAAGAGACTCAAATTAAACTTAAAGGGACTGTCAACACCCAACAAAACATGATCCCATTTTTTTAACCCCAAACAAACATCCGCCTTTGGTGTTACATATTTCGATCCACGATACATGAGTTGATCGGATCAAAATATGGCCGCCTAACTCCCCCCACCGTTACGTATCTACCTTCTCTTTAAAATCATCCGCCAATCATAAAGCAATCCTCGGTCAGAGTTTTAAAACTCGTTCACGGACTTTTGCGCATTTGCGATTGTATAGGAACGACACTTGATATGCATTAGTACTTTGAGCAATCAAATTTGCCCACTGCTCCATGACCAAGGCATTTCATGTCAGTTGTTAAAAAATACGCATGCGCGATGACGTATGATGAGCGTCATCATACCTACATGAACGAGCCTGAAATGGCATAGAGATGGGAAAGAAGGATGAGGGGGAGGAGTTAGGCGGCCATATTTAGAGATGAATAGCGCATATATCGTGAATGAATACGAGGACAAGAAAATAGGTAATACAGAATGGATGCGGTGCAGGTGGATGTTCGTTTGGGGTTCAATAATATGGGATCATGTTTTGTCGGGTGTTGACTGTCCCTTTAACCTTTATTTAAAAATTGTAACAAAAAAAAACAAAAAAAAGGATGACGATTTAAAAACACAACATGGATTATGAAAGTCAGGCTATTAGGGGCTAGATTATGAGTGGCGCCCTAACTTTTGTGTGTGAACATTGAGAGGTTTATTGTGGCTCTTTGCACCCATCGGGATATTGCAAAGAGCTCTGGGTAGCTGTTACACTCAACTAAAATGTTGCACCAAACACATCAGAATTACTTTTAAAATTACAGTTAAACTCATAATAACACTAATTAAAAATATTTAAAAATAAGAAATTGCAATCAAAAGTTAAAAGGGCTTTAACATAGAGATACTTACATATACATGTTTATGTGTATATATATATATATATATATATATATATATATATATGTGTGTGTGTGTGTGTGTGTACACATATGTATTTATGTATGTATATGTGTATATATGTATATATGTATTGGCAGACATATATACACATATGTATTTAAGTGCATTGGAGCCCTTTGCAGTCGCTAAAAACATGTAAAATCATATTTATGCAATATTCATATTTAATAAAGTGTTAACTGTGTATTTATTGTAAATATTTGACATTCCAATGTTCTTCACATAAGGGAATATTTCCTAAGTATTTTTAAATAGATATTCCTATATATATATATATATATATATATATATATATATATATATCTGTATATATCTATACCTAGAATAATCTAGCTATATAGGTATAGATATATGTTTCTTTCCTAAGGCATGGAGAGTCCACAACTTCATTCCAATTACTAGTGGGATATACAACTCCTGGCCAGCAGGAGGAGGCAAAGAGCACCCCAGCAGAGCTGTTAAAGGGACATGAAACCCACATTTTTTTCTTTCATGATTAAGAAAGAGCATGCAGTTTTAAACAATTTTCTAATTAACTTCTATTATCTAATTTGCTTCATTCTCTTGATATTCTTAGCTGAAAAGCATATCTAGATAGGCTCAGTAGCTGCTGATTGGTTGTTGCACATAGATGCCTTGTGTGATTGGCTCTCCCATGTGCATTGCTCTTTCTTCAACAAAGGATATTTAAAAAATGAAGCAAATTAGATAATAGAAGTAAATTGGAAAGTTGTTTAAAATTGTATTCGCTATCTGAATCATTAAAGAATAAAAATTGGGTTTAGTGTCCCTTTAAGTGTCACTTCCCTTACCCATAACCCCCAGTCATTCTTTGCCTCTGTGATCGGGAGGATGGCGAAGATGAGTGTCTGAGAAGATGTAATCCTTTAATGGGTACTTTTCCCGGCAAGCAAGGATTGGGGTCTAGCTGTGTCCATGTCAATCTCTTAAGTAAGGGTAGTGGTGGCTTTTAGCAGTTAGAAGGCGGCCAGGTTGTCTTTGCTTTAGACTTGAAGGACTCTACCAAACCTTAGATGCCATTCCCTGCCTGACGGCAGGATCCACAGGTAAGAACTTTCCTTTTAGGTGAGAGGATGACAGCACTCTTAGAATTATTTCTCCTGTGGACTTTAATATTTGGCTATTATTGGGACTTCCTTTATTCCTTATTACAATTATGGTGTATAAGGGCACTGAATTATGTTCAGGTGGCTTATGAGGCTGACAGGATAAGGCTAGCATTTTTATTTCACTTGATGGTGTACTGTGAGGCGGATTTCAATCAGAGTCTGGACTCCTTAAGAGATATTATTTTCATTGGGGGCAATTATATTCCGTTGTTATGGATGGGGACAGAAATGTTTCCGTTATTTTTTTTTAAATTTCACTTGCGCTCCGTTTTTGAACTGTGGCACAGTTGATTTTAGTTGCGGTCACATGACCATTCCTCCACACTTCCGCTTTCGGATCTCTGAGTACAGCGTTAGTACAGAGTTAGTAGCGGTGTGTGTGAGGTCTATTTCAGCTCCTGCTTTGAAGATCTTGTCTCCCGTCCTGCTCGTATCATAGGAGAGCCTGGACTTTCAACTTACTAAGAGATATATAGTCTTTTGTCAGGAGGTTGTAAGCCCTCAGCAGGGCTGAGGTATTAGGGTGCTTGTTACTGCCTGTTCTTTTGCTGCAAATGATTTACATATCAAACAGTTTGCATATACTTCTAATCAAGTACCCTTATATTTATTTTTCTCTTTTTTGTGGGACCAATTTATTCATAGTAATGGACACTAATGAACATTCCTTTGAAAAAATTTTGTTTTGCTTGGATTCCTCCTGTGCAGTTTTACTCCTCTTGCCTAAATAAAACTTTATTATTGAAAGATAAGATTAATCTCTCAGAGCCTTCTGTCTCTCAGGATAGTGTTGAGTACAAATGTCCCAAGCTTTAACAGTTTCACATGCAGTTCCCTGTGGTTCCTCTCAATATCCTCAAGGGGGTGTTTATTTACCAGGGGATTTTGCTCTACAAATAACTTCTGTGGTTTCTGCAGCTTTGTCAGCATTTCCTGTGTCTGGTAAGAGGAAGAGAAAGTCTAAAAATATTTCTCTCAGTAAGGGTTCTGAGTCTGCAAAGACAGCGTTAGTCAGTCTCCCTCAGTTATCTGATGACAAGGATACTTCAGTGGCTTCTGAAGGTGAGATCTCAGATTCTGAATCTAGGATGGAAAGTTCTACTGATTCAGAAGAGGTTAATTTTAGATTTAAGCTTGAACACCTCTGTTTACATCTGAAGGAGGTACTCGCTACCTTAGATGACTCCGAACCTTCTGTAGTTGTCAACCCTAAAAACTCAACTAAACTTAATAGAGTTTATGATTCTCCCTCATCCGTGGAAGTTTTTCCTGTTCCAGACAAGATGTAAAAAATCATAGCTCAGGAATGGGATAAGCCGGGGATTCCCTTTTCCCCTTGCCCTGTTTTTAAACAAAAATGTTTCCTGTTGCTAACTCCATTCATGGTTCGTGGTGCACTGTGCCTAAGGTAGAAGGAGCAATTTCTACTGTAGCTAAAATAACTACTATTCCTATAGAGGAGAGTTGTTCTTTCAAGGATCCCATGGATAAGAAGCTACAGGCTTACTAAAAGATGTACATTCATCAGGGATTACAGTGGCAACCTGCTGCAAGCATTTGTACGGTTGCTGGAGCAGCATCTTATTGGTGCCATGCTTTGTCTAAGCTGATTTCAAAAAAGACTACTATAGAGGAGATCCAAGATAGGGTCAAGGCTCTTAAACTGGCCAATACTTTTATCTGCGATACCAACATGCAAGTGATTAGACTGGGAGCTAAAATGTATAACTTTGCAGTTCTAGCTCGCTGAGCTTTGTGGTTAAAATCTTGGTCGGCTGATGTTACTTCCAAATCCAAGCTTTTGTCTTTACCTTATAAGGGTAAAACTTTATTTGGTCCCGGTTTAGCGGAGATCATTTCTGAGATTACTGGTGGAAAGAGATCTTTCCTACATCAGGACAAGAAGAATAGACCTAAGGGTCGCCAGAATTCTAATTTTCGTTTCTTTCGTAATTTCAAAGGTCAGAAGTCTTCCTCCTCCTCTTCCAAGCCGGAGCAATCCAAGACCTCATGGTGATCTATAAAGCTAACAGAAAACAGAGGGGTGCCTTATATGTGTATTAGCGTGTTCAGAGTAGAGTATAAAGATGTTTTAGCCAAATCAGTACTCACATTTAGTATGAGTACACTTATGTACTGGTAGAAGCAGGCTGGTAGCTCAGGGTGTACCAGCTAACCCACTCTCGGCTCCAGGAACAACAGATAGTGTGGGTAAAGTTCAACCCAATAAGCAAGTAGGTGGCTCTAGGTGTTCAGGTTTGATAAGGTGATAAATATGCCATCCAAAAAGGTGCTTCCACTACGCTTGTGATAAAATAATTTGTTTATTTAAAACACTTAAAAGCAATTACAAGCAGTGGATAAAGAGGGCATATACAATATACCCCCTATCTATGCAATGCATTTCTCGGCCTTACCATCAGCCGTTTCCTCAGGCATAAAGCACCTTAGTACTCACACAATATTTAAAATAAATTGTAACCAATAGACGAATTGAATCCACCTACAATAGGCATGTGAACACACTGGAGTTCCCAATTAATCAATTGGTAACCATTAGCAACCAAAAAGCTATGTTAATGACACATGGAATAAATAACACAATAAAAATAACATTGGCATGATTCATCACTATGTACAGATTGGGGTTCTAATGTTCAAGTATTGTAAAGTGGGCTTTACCACTCCTGGTTTGTTGTTTGCAATCCCATTGTATATTTACTCATATCTATTTTTTAGGTCTGTTATCTGATAGTGTGCGCCCCCTCATATTTGTTGTCTCATGGAGATCTAGTCAGCCTTGGAATAAGGGGAAGCAAACCAAGAAGCATTCCACCGATTCTAAATCAGCATGAAGGGATTGCCTTTGATCCTGTCCTGGATCAGGTAGGGGGCAGACTTTCCTTTTTTCATCAGGCTTGGATATGAGATGTTCCAGACCCTTGGGCTGTGGACATAGTGTCCTAGGGTTACAGAATAGGTTTCAAAACTTGTCCTCCCAGGGGCAGATTCATCCTCTCAATATTATCTGCAGACCAGGTAAAGAGAGAGGCCTTCTTAAACTGCATGAAGGACCTATCTTCCCTGGGAGTGATTGTTCCAGCTCCTGTAAGGGAACGGGGTCTAGGATTATTTTCAAATCTTTTTGTGGTTCCCAAAAAGGAGGGAACTTTCCGTCCCATCTTAGACCTAAAGTGTCTCAACAAATTCCTCAGGGTTCCGTCATTCAAGATGGAAACCATTCGTTCCATTCTTCCCTTGGTCCAAGAGGGTCAGTTCATGACTACCATAGACCTGGAGGATGCATACTTCATGTTCCCATTCACAGGGATCATCACTAGTTTCTGAGATTACTTCCGTTTGGCCTTGCCACGGCGCCCAGAATATTCACAAAGGTTCTGGGGGCTCTTTTGGCAGTGGTCAGATCTCAGGGAATTGCGGTGACACCTTACCTAGATGAGATCTTGGTTCGGGTGTCATCTTTTCATCTAGCAAAATCTCATACAGAGATGTTGTTGTCTTTTCTACGTTCCCACGGATGGAAAGTGAATCTGGAAGAGAGTTTCCTTGTTCCAACTACAAGGGTGTGTTTCTTAGAGACAATCATAGATTCCCTGTCCATGAAGATTTTCCTGACGGATGTCAGAAAATCCAAACTTCTTGCTTCGTGCCTTTCTCTCCAGTCTGCTATTCGGCCATCAGTGGCTCAATGCATGCAGGTGATTGATCTGATGGTGGCTTCCATGGACATCATTCCTTTTGCTCGGTTTCATCTGGGACCTCTGCAACTATGCATACTCAGTCAATGGAACGGAGACCATTCAGATCTGGATCCCCTAACAAGAGACTCTCTCTCGTGGTGGATTTCTCAGGACCATCTGTCTCAGGGCACTTGCTTCATGAGACCTTCCTGGGTGATTGTGACCACGGACACCAGCCTGTTAGGCTGGGGAGCAGTTTGGGGCTCTCTAAAAGCTCAGGGCCTGTGGATTTGGGAGGTGTCTTCTCTTCCCATAAACATCTTAGAGTTGAGAGCAATCTTCAATGCCCTGACAGCTTGGCCTCAATTATCTTTAGTCCGGTTTATCAGATTCCAATCAGACAACATCACCTCAGTGGCTTATATCAACCATCAGGAAGGAACTCAGAGTTCATTAGCTATAAAGGAGGTGACTCACATTCTACAGTGGGCGGATTGCTCACAATTCGTTCTGATAGATGCTTTGGCGGTTCCTTGGATCTTCAATTTAGCATACCTGTTTTCCCCTATTTGCTCTCCTTCCACGAGTCATTTCTCATATCAAGCAGAAGAAAGCTTCTGTGATTCTAATAGCTCCTGCGTGGCCTCGCAGGATCTGGTTCGCGGATCTGGTGAAGATGTCATCTCTTCCACCCTGGAGGTTACATCTGAGGAAGGACCTTTTAATTCAGGGTCCTTTCCTCCATCCAAATCTAGATTCTCTAAAACTGACTGCTTTGAGATTGAATGCCTAGTTTTGGTCAGGCGTGGCTTTTCTGAGATGGTCATTGATACCATGCTTCAGGCTTGTAAACCAGTTACTCGTAAGATTTACCATAAGGTATGGCGCAAATACATATATTGGTGTGAATCAAAGGGTTTCTCTTGGAGTAGGGTCAGGGTACCCAGAATTTTGTCTTTTCTTCAGGAGGGCCTGGAGAAGGGTTTGTTAGTCAGTACTCTGAAGGGTCAGATTTCTGCTCTGTCTATTCTTTTGCACAACCATCTGGCAGATCTGCCAGATGTCCAATCTTTTGTTCAGGCCCTGGTCAGAATCGGGCCTGTGTTTAAATATGTTGCTCCTCCTTGGAGCCTTAACCTTGTTCTTAAAGTTTTGCAGCAGGCTCCATTTGAGCCGATGCATTCTGTTGATATTACATTGTTATCTTGGAAGGTTTTGTTTCTTCTTGCTATTTCTTCTGCTTGCAGAGTTTCTGAACTGTCGGCTCTGCAGTGTGATTCCCTTACCTTATTTTTCATGCGGATAAGGCGGTCCTTCGTACTAAGCTGGGATTTCTTCCTAAGGTAGTGTCGGATCGCAATATTAATCAGGAAATTGTTGTTCCTTCTTTTTGTCCCAATCCTTCTTCTCAGAAGGAATGTCTTTTATCTAACTTGGATGTTGTGAATGCTTTAAAATTTTATCTTCATGCAACTAAAGATTTCCGTCAATCTTCTGCCCTGTTCGTTATTTTCTCTGGTAAGCATAAGGGTCAGAAGGCCACTTTTACTTCCCATTTTCTCTGGTTGAGAAGTGAGGGAACTTTCCGTCCCATCTTAGACCTAAAGTGTCTCAACAAATTCCTCAGGGTTCCGTCATTCAAGATGGAAACCATTCGTTCCATTCTTCCCTTGGTCCAAGAGGGTCAGTTCATGACTACCATAGACCTGGAGGATGCATACTTCATGTTCCCATTCACAGGGATCATCACTAGTTTCTGAGATTACTTCGGTTTGGCCTTGCCACGGCGCCCAGAATATTCACAAAGGTTCTGGGGGCTCTTTTGGCAGTGGTCAGATCTCAGGGAATTGCGGTGACGCCTTACCTAGACGAGATCTTGGTTCGGGTGTCATCTTTTCATCTAGCAAAATCTCATACAGAGATGTTGTTGTCTTTTCTACGTTCCCACGGATGGAAAGTGAATCTGGAAGAGAGTTTCCTTGTTCCAACTACAAGGGTGTGTTTCTTAGGGACAATCATAGATTCCCTGTCCATGAAGATTTTCCTGACGGATGTCAGAAAATACAAACTTCTTGCTTCGTGCCTTTCTCTCCAGTCTGCTATTCGGCCATCAGTGGCTCAATGCATGCAGGTGATTGATCTGATGGTGGCTTCCATGGACATCATTCCTTTTGCTCGGTTCCATCTGGGACCTCTGCAACTATGCATACTCAGTCAATGGAACAGAGACCAATCAGATCTATCACAGAGGATAGATCTGGATCCCCTAACAAGAGACTCTCTCTTGTGGTGGATTTCTCAGGACCATCTGTCTCAGGGCACTTGCTTCATGAGACCTTCCTGGGTGATTGTGACCACGGACACCAGCCTGTTAGGCTGGGGAGCAGTTTGGGGCTCTCTAAAAGCTCAGGGCCTGTGGATTTGGGAGGTGTCTTCTCTTCCCATAAACATCTTAGAGTTGAGAGCAATCTTCAATGCCCTGACAGCTTGGCCTCAATTATCTTTAGTCCGGTTTATCAGATTCCAATCAGACAACATCACCTCAGTGGCTTATATCAACCATCAGGAAGGAACTCTGAGTTCCTTAGCTATAAAGGAGGTGACTCACATTCTACAGTGGGCGGATTGCTCACAATTTTCTTCTGTCTGCCATTCACATCCCAGGAGTGGACAACTGGGAGGCGGATTTTCTGAGCAGACAGACCTTTCATCCTGGGGAGTAATGAAAAGGATCAAGGATAACCCTCAAGTGGGGGGTTCCAGAGTTGGATCTGATGGCGTCTCTTTAAAACGCCAAGCTTCCAAAGTATGGGTCAAGGTCAAGAGATCCTTAAGCCGTTCTGATAGATGCTTTGGCGGTTCCTTGGATCTTCAATTTAGCATACCTCTTTTCCCCTGTTTGCTCTCCTTCCACGAGTCATTTCTCATATCAAGCAGAAGAAAGCTTCTGTGATTCTAATAGCTCCTGCGTGGCCTCGCAGGATCTGGTTCGCGGATCTGGTGAAGATGTCATCTCTTCCACCCTGGAGGTTACATCTGAGGAAGGACCTTTTAATTCAGGGTCCTTTCCTCCATCCAAATCTAGATTCTCTAAAACTGACTGCTTTGAGATTGAATGCCTAGTTTTGGTCAGGCGTGGCTTTTCTGAGATGGTCATTGATACCATGCTTCAGGCTTGTAAACCAGTTACTCGTAAGATTTACCATAAGGTATGGCGCAAATACATATATTGGTGTGAATCAAAGGGTTTCTCTTGGAGTAGGGTCAGGGTACCCAGAATTTTGTCTTTTCTTCAGGAGGGCCTGGAGAAGGGTTTGTTAGTCAGTACTCTGAAGGGTCAGATTTCTGCTCTGTCTATTCTTTTGCACAAACATCTGGCAGATCTGCCAGATGTCCAATCTTTTGTTCAGGCCCTGGTCAGAATCGGGCCTGTGTTTAAATATGTTGCTCCTCCTTGGAGCCTTAACCTTGTTCTTAAAGTTTTGCAGCAGGCTCCGTTTGAGCCGATGCATTCTGTTGATATTACATTGTTATCTTGGAAGGTTTTGTTTCTTCTTGCTATTTCTTCTGCTTGCAGAGTTTCTGAACTGTCGGCTCTGCAGTGTGATTCCCTTACCTTATTTTTCATGCGGATAAGGCGGTCCTTCGTACTAAGCTGGGATTTCTTCCTAAGGTAGTGTCGGATCGCAATATTAATCAGGAAATTGTTGTTCCTTCTTTTTCTCCAACATTGGTGTGTCCGGTCCACGGCGTCATCCATAACTTGTGGGAATATTCTCTTCCCCAACAGGAAATGGCAAAGAGCACAGCAAAAGCTGTCCATATAGTCCCTCCTAGGCTCCACCCACCCCAGTCATTCTCTTTGCCGCTGAACAAGCAGCATCTCCACGGAGATGGTGAAGAGTATGTGGTGTTTAGTTGTAGTTTTTTATTCTACTATCAAGAGTTTGTTATTTTAAAATAGTGCTGGTATGTACTATTTACTCTGAAACAGAAAAAGATGAAGAGTTCTGTTTGTGAGAGGAATATGATTTTAGCAGCAGTAACTAAAATTGTTTGCTGTTTCCACATAGGACTGTTGAGATGAGATAACTTCAGTTGGGGGAAACAGTTGGCAGACTTTTCTGCTTAAAGGGCCACTGTAAGTAAATATTTTCTATGCCTGTTACTAACTAACTACCCCAAATACGCTTTTAATCAATAGCATTTCATTAACATATCTCTACCGTATATCAGAAATATTGTCTGCAAATGTAATTGTTTTCCAAACCCACTCCGTGGGTATCCTTTGCTCTTTACCAATTTGTTTACAATACCTAGGTTTCAAAATGGCGCTTTAAACACAAAGTTATTGGTTTAAGTATTTTGAACATGCAGTGCTGAAAATAGTGGGCAGGATAACATGACATCATCGGCGAATAAAATATATAACTTTTAGAACGTTATGAAACTTTGTTTTGGAGAAAATATAGGTCAGTAGGTTTTAATTAATGTTTATTAACTTTAATATGTTAGTTGTTTAGCTTAAAAATTATAACAGAAAGTAATCCTTTAAGCTATGACTAGCCATATTTCTAACAAGACTGAGTAATGCTGGAAGGCTGTCATTTTCCCCATCATGGGGACCGGTAAGCCATTTTCTTAGTCTCAAACAGAATAAAGGGCTTAATATGGGCTATAAAACTGGTAGACACTTTTATGGGCTAGATCGATTGCTTTATTTGGGCATTTTATACAGCTTGATGTTGAAATTCACACTTTATCACTTTGGGGAACTTTTTTTACGTCAGGCACTGGTTAGACACCTTCCCATTCAGGAAGGGCCTTCTATGTAGTAGGCAGAGCCTCATTTTCGCGCCATTACTGCGCAGTTACTTTTGAGAGCTGGACATGCAGCTGCATGTGTGTGGGTCTGGAAGTAGTTGAAAAGGTTCCTAGAAGGCTTCATTTGGTATCGTATACCCCCCTGGGTTTGGTAAAGTCGCAGCAAAGGCTGTAGCTGGGACTGTAGAGGGGTTAAAACTGTAAACGGCTCCGGTTTCATTTTAAGGGTTAAAGGTCTGAAATTTGGGGTGCAATGCTTTGAATGCTTTAAGACACTGTGGTGAAAATTTGGTTAAAATTGAACAATTCCTTCATAGTTTTTCACATATTCAGTAAAAAAGTGTGCCCTGTTTAAAATTTAAAGAGACAGTAACGGTTTTGTTTTAAAACGTTTTTTGTATTTTATTGACACGTTTAAGCCTGTTTAACATGTCTGTGCCTTCAGATAAACTATGTTCTGTATGTATGGAAGCCAATGTGTCTCCCCCTTCAAAATTGTGTGATAATTGTGCCATAGCGTCCAAACAAAGTAAGGACAGTACTGCTACAGATAGTAAAGTTGCCCAAGATGATTCATCAGATGAAGGGAGTAGACATAGTTCTACATCATCTCCTTCTGTGTCTACACCAGTTTTGCCCACGCAGGAGACCCCTAGTACTTCTAGCGCGCCAATGCTTGTTACTATGCAACAATTGACGGCAGTAATGGATAACTCCATAGCAAATATTTTATCCAAAATGCCTGCATTTCAGAGAAAGCGCGATTGCTCTGTTTTAAACACTGTAGAGCAGGAGGGCGCTGATGATAATTGCTCTGTCATACCCTCACACCAATCTGAAGTGGCCATGAGGGAGGTTTTGTCAGATGGGGAAATTTCTGATTCAGGTAGAATTTCTCAACAGGCAGAACCTGATGTTGTGACATTTAAGCACTGCTTAAGGAGGTGCTATCTACTCTGGATGATTGTGACAACCTGGTCATTCCAGAAAAATTGTGCAAGATGGACAAGTTCCTAGAGGTTCCGGTGCACCCGACGCTTTTCCTATACCCAAGCGGGTGGCGGACATAGTGAATAAGGAGTGGGAGAAGCCCAGCATACCTTTTGTCCCCCCTCCTATATTTAAGAAATTATTTCCTATGGTCGACCCCAGAAAGGACTTATGGCAGACAGTCCCTAAGGTCGAGAGGGCAGTTTCTACACTTGCTAAGCGCACTACTATTCCTATCGAGGATAATTATGGTTTCAAAGATCCTATGGATAAAAAATTGGAGGGTTTGCTTAAAAAGATTTTTGTACAGCAAGGTTACCTCCTGCAACCTATTTCGTGCATTATTCCTATCACTACAGCAGCGTGGTTCTGGTTCGAGGAACTAGAAAAGTCGCTCAGTAGAGAGACTCCGTATGAGGAGGTTATGGACAGAATTCACGCACTTAAGTTAGCTAATTCCTTTATTTTAGTTGCCGCTTTGCAGTTAGCTAGATTAGCGGCGAAAAATTCAGGGTTTGCAATTGTGGCACGCAGAGCGCTCTGGCTAAAGTCTTGGTCAGCGGATGTATCTTCCAAGACAAAATTGCTTAATATCCCTTTCAAGGGTAAAACCCTTTTTGGGCCAGAATTGAAAGAGATTATCTCAGACATCACTGGGGGTAAGGGCCACGCCCTCCCACAAGATAGGCCTTTCAAGGCCAAGAATAAGTCTAATTTTCGTTCCTTTCGCAATTTCAGGAACGGACCGGCCTCTAACTCTGCAGCCTCTAGACAAGAGGGTAATGCTTCGCAAACCAAACCAGCTTGGAAACCGATGCAAGGCTGGAACAAGGGTAAGCAGGCCAAGAAGCCTGCTGCTGCTACCAAAACAGCATGAAGGAGTAGCCCCCGATCCGGGACCGGATCTAGTAGGGGGCAGACTCTCTCTCTTCGCTCAGGCTTGGGCAAGAGATGTTCAGGATCCCTGGGCACTAGAAATAGTTTCTCAGGGTTATCTTCTGGAATTCAAGGAACTACCCCCAAGGGGAAGGTTCCACATGTCTCACTTATCTTCAAACCAAATAAAGAGACAGGCATTCTTACATTGTGTAGAAGACCTGTTAAAAATGGGAGTAATACACCCAGTTCCAACTGTGGAACAAGGAATAGGGTTTTACTCAAATCTGTTTGTAGTTCCCAAAAAAGAGGGAACTTTCAGACCAATTCTGGATTTAAAGATTCTAAACAAATTTCTCAGAGTGCCATCGTTCAAAATGGAAACTATTCGAACGATTTTACCTTCAATCCAGGAGGGTCAATTTATGACTACCGTGGATCTAAAGGATGCGTATCTACATATTCCTATCCACAAAGATCATCATCAGTTCCTAAGGTTCGCCTTTCTGGACAAACATTACCAGTTTGTGGCTCTCCCATTCGGGCTAGCCACTGCTCCAAGGATTTTCACAAAGGTACTCGGGTCCCTTCTAGCGGTTCTAAGACCAAGGGGCATTGCAGTGGCACCTTACTTGGACGACATTCTGATACAAGTGTCGTCTCTTTCAAAGGCAAAGGCTCACACAGACATCGTTCTGTCCTTTCTCAGATCTCACGGGTGGAAGGTGAACATAGAAAAGAGTTCCCTGTCTCCGTCGACAAGAGTTCCTTTCTTGGGGACAATAATAGATTCTTTAGAAATGAAGATTTTCCTGACAGATGTCAGAAAGTCAAAACTTCTAAACGCTTGTCAAGTTCTTCACTCTGTTCCACTCAGTGCATGGAAGTAGTAGGGTTGATGGTTGCAGCAATGGACATAGTTCCTTTTGCGTGAATTCATCTAAGACCATTACAACTGTGCATGCTGAAACAGTGGAATGGGGACTATACTGACTTGTCTCCAGAGACTCACTCCGTTGGTGGCTAACCCAGGATCACCTGTCCCAGGGAATGAGCTTCCGAAGACCAGAGTGGGTCATCGTCACGACCGACGCCAGTCTAGTGGGCTGGGGCGCGGTCTGGGACTCCCTGAAAGCTCAGGGTCTATGGTCTCGGGAAGAGTCTCTTCTCCCGATAAACATTCTGGAACTGAGAGCGATATTCAATACTCTCAGGGCTTGGCCTCAACTAGCAAAGGCCAGATTCATAAGATTCCAATCAGACAACATGACGACTGTTGCTTACATCAACCATCAGGGGGGAACAAGGAGTTCCCTGGCGATGAGAGAAGTGACCAAAATCATAAAATGGGCGGAGGATCACTCCTGCCACCTATCTGCGATCCACATCCCAGGAGTGGAAAACTGGGAGGCGGATTATCTGAGTCGTCAGACATTCCATCCGGGGGAGTGGGAACTCCACCCGGAGATATTTGCCCAGTTGACTCAATTATGGGGCATTCCAGACATGGATCTGATGGCGTCTCGTCAGAACTTCAAGGTTCCTTGCTACGGGTCCAGATCCAGGGATCCCAAGGCGACTCTAGTGGATGCATTAGTAGCGCCTTGGGCCTTCAATCTAGCTTATGTGTTTCCACCGTTTCCTCTCATTCCCAGGCTGGTAGCCAGGATCAAACAGGAGAGGGCCTCTGTGATCTTGATAGCTCCTGCGTGGCCACGCAGGACTTGGTATGCAGACCTGGTGAATATGTCATCGGCTCCACCATGGAAGCTACCTTTGAGACAGGATCTTCTAATACAGGGTCCATTCGAACATCCAAATCTAGTTTCCCTCCAGCTGACGGCTTGGAAATTGAGCGCTTGATTTTATCTAAGCGTGGATTTTCGGATTCTGTGATAGATACTCTGGTACAAGCCAGAAAACCTGTAACTAGAAAAATTTACCATAAAATATGGAAAAGATATATCTGTTGGTGTGAATCCAAGGGATTCTCATGGAGTAAGATCAAAATTCCTAGGATCCTTTCTTTTCTTCAAGAAGGTTTGGATAAGGGATTATCAGCGAGTTCTCTAAAGGGACAGATTTCTGCTTTATCTGTCTTGTTACACAAACGACTGGCAGCTGTGCCAGATGTTCAAGTTTTTGTTCAGGCTTTGGTCAGGATCAAGCCTGTTTACAGACCTTTGACTCCTCCCTGGAGTCTGAACTTAGTTCTTTCAGTTCTTCAAGGGGTTCCGTTTGAACCTCTACATTCCATAGATATCAAGATGTTATCTTGGAAAGTTCTGTTTTTGGTTGCTATTTCTTCTGCTAGAAGAGTTTCTGAGTTATCTGCTCTGCAGTGTAATCCGCCCTATCTGGTGTTCCATTCAGATAAGGTTGTTTTGCGTACTAAACCTGGTTTCCTTCCAAAGGTTGTTTCCAACAAGAATATTAACCAGGAAATAGTTGTGCCTTCTTTGTGTCCGAATCCAGTTTCAAAGAAGGAACGTTTGTTACACAATTTAGATGTAGTTCGTGCTTTAAAGTTCTATTTAGAAGCAACAAAGGATTTCAGACAAATGTCTTCTCTGTTTGTCGTTTATTCTGGCAAGAGGAGAGGTCAAAAAGCTACTGCTACCTCTCTTTCCTTTTGGCTAAAAAGCATCATCCGATTGGCTTATGAGACTGCCGGACGGCAGCCTCCCGAATGCATTACAGCTCACTCTACTAGGGCTGTGGCTTCCACATGGGCCTTCAAGAACGAGGCTTCTGTTGATCAGATATGTAAGGCAGCGACTTGGTCTTCCCTGCACACTTTTGCCAAATTCTACAAATTTGATACTTTTGCTTCTTCGAAGGCTATTTTTGGGAGAAAGGTTTTGCAAGCCGTGGTGCCTTCCATTTAGGTAACCTGATTAGCTCCCTCCCTTCATCCGTGTCCTAAGGCTTTGGTATTGGTTCCCACAAGTTATGGATGACGCCGTGGACCGGACACACCAATGTTGGAGAAAACAGAATTTATGCTTACCTTATAAATTACTTTCTCCAACGGTGTGTCCGGTCCACGGCCCGCCCTGGTTTTTTAATCAGGTTTGATGAATTTCTTTCTTTAACTACAGTCACCACGGCACCCTATGGTTTCTCCTGTTTTTCTCCTGTCCGTCGGTCGAATGACTGGGGTGGGCGGAGCCTAGGAGGGACTATATGGACAGCTTTTGCTGTGCTCTTTGCCATTTCCTGTTGGGGAAGAGAATATTCCCACAAGTTATGGATGACGCCGTGGACCGGACACACCGTTGGAGAAAGTAATTTATCAGGTAAGCATAAATTCTGTTTTGTCCCAATCCTTCTTCTCAGAAGGAATGTCTTTTATATAACTTGGATGTTGTGCATGCTTTAAAATTTTACCTTCATGCAACTAAAGATTTCCGTCAATCTTCTGCCCTGTTCGTTATTTTCTCTGGTAAGCATAAGGGTCAGAAGGCCACTTCTACTTCCCATTTTCTCTGGTTGAGAAGTGTTATCAGGTTAGCTTTTGAGACAGCTGGACAACAACCTCCTGAGAGAATTACGGCTCATTCCACTAGGGCTGTCTCCTCTTCCTGGGCTTTCAAAAAATGAAGCATCTGTGGAGCAAATCTGCAAGCTGCATGGTCCTCTTTGCACACTTTTTCCAAATTCTACAAATTTGATACTTTTGCCTTGGCTGAGGAAGAAAGGTTCTTCAAGCGGTGGTGCCTTCTGTTTAGGTCTGCCTTTCTTGTTCTCCCTCCGTTTTTCATTCTGTGTCCTCAAGCTTGGGTATTGGTTCCCACTAGTAATTGGAATGAAGTTGTGGACTCTCCATGCCTTAGGAAAGAAAACAAAATGTATGCTTACCTGATACATTTCTTTCTTTCCGGGCATGGAGAGTCCACGACCCCACCCTGATTTATCTTTAAGACGTCAGTTTTTTTGCGTAAACCACAGGCACCTCTATACCCTTGTGTTATCTTCTTTTTCCATTTGGCCGAATGACTGGGGGTTATGGGTAAGGGAAGTGACACTTAACAGCTCTGCTGGGGTGCTCTTTGCCTCCTGTTGCTGGCTAGGAGTTGAATATCTAGTCGTGGACTCTCCATGTCCGGAAAGAAAGAAATTTATCAGGTAAGCATAAATTTTGTTTTTACCAAAAAAACATAAAATGTAAATAGAAGATATTCTTTTATTTGAAGAATATTGGAATGTGAAATAGTAATATTTCATTTTGGGTTAAGGCACTTGAGAAAAAGGAATCAGGTTTGCGCAACTTGGGTGTTTTTTTCCACTTTTCACGCTCCATTGAAGTCTATGGCAATATTATAACTTTGGCTTTTATAAATTTTGGTGGGGTACTATTATATAAACCCTGAGAGGTCAAGGCCCAGTCAGGCGGTGCTGGATGCAAAAAAATATTAGTTACAGCAAAACAACAGAAAGAGAGAACATCCCTCAAGAAAGAGAAGCAAGCAATATATATGTTGTATCTAGGAGTCTACCCCAATATAGGGGTTTACCAATTAAAACCTAACTTTTATTAGAGATGCAGTTAAAAAATATTAATAAACAGTTAAAATACCATATTAAAAGAAATATGAAAATACACTAAGTCCAATCCTAGTGCCTGCAGAAACAATCAAAAATTAATTAGACAAATGACACTGTATAAAGACAAGTACAATATGGGTAATTATCCCTATTGAATTGTGCCACATGAAACAAAAGGCCCCTAACTACAGACTATCAGTGACTGTTACATTTCCACAAGGGAGAATAAGGATTGGTGATCTACTGTTCTCATATGTAACTGCTAACTATTACCGTACTAGTCTATTATTAACCTTAAGTCAGCCTAATGCCAAAATTTCAAGGAACAATCAAAAAGTGACGTCCGCAGGTTATCAACCTTTCTGAAATGGCACTCAATGAGGCTCACATTAATTGCTTAACAGAGGTCTGTTCTTTTCCCCCTCAAGTGATATGGATTATTTTAACATTATTAAAGATCTACACCTATTGCATTACACAAACGGTATCAAAAATGTGAAGAGCTGACGGATGGTGAACAAACTTTGAATGACTTGGTTGACTTATTGAAGAAAAGTGATACCTAATCCTGATATGACTAACTGGACAAAAAAGGTTGACACTAAAATCTACATTTATGCCTCAGATCTCTAGATTTCCACAAACTGAGACATAGGTAGTTAGCAAGGAATTGCTGACTTTGTGGCATACAATGAGGTCTAATCTATCAAGAGATGAGGTACTAGCATTAAAATAATTGAGGGAATGGAATCATTAAAGCATCCAATAAGGGTGGAAATGTTGTAGTGTGGACCGTTTATATATATATGAACAGGAGACTTACAGACAGTTGAAAGATTGTGCATTCTATTTAACACTCTGTGGGATCCTACAGAAAAATTCTCTAAAATCTATGATAATTTAATTAAGTAAGCTTTTGATAATGGACTATTAACAGCTAAATAATTATCTACTTCCAAAGGTGCACAAGAATAAGGACAACCCTCTGGGACATCCGATCATGTCAGGGATTGGTGCACTGAGTGAGCAGCCTAGCAAGTATTTGGATGCTAGGCTTAGGGAAATAGTTTTTACCCTTCCGTCATATGTACGCAACACGATGGACGTACTCAATAAAATTGAGGGCATACTTTTGGAAGACACGTTCTTGGCTAGTTTTGATGTTGAGGCTCTTTACACAACTATTGACCATCAAATTGGATGTAAGCAGTTGACTATTTCCTGGATATATTGTGTTCGCTTTCAGGGTATTGCAGTGATGCCTCAATATTGAGGCATCTTGCAATACCCTTTTTTAGCCAACGATGCAGAGAGAGACACTCTGTGGCCCTCTCTGCATTGGCCAGAGATGGTGCTGATTGTTGGTGGCATGGGAGGGATAGCATGGAGGCAGGTGGGCGGCCCATTGCTGGAGGGAGTTCCGGTTAGGCCGGATGATGGGGACGGGAGCGTGAGCGGGTGGGACTGGGACTGCTACAGTACGGCAAAGTGTAAGGGAAGGAGTGAGAGGGGGGAATACATGTTGCTAAGGGGATCTGGGAGGGGGAGGGTATTTAATGGGGCAGCTACACTACAGAAAATTGGCTTTTTATGATAAAAAAGCTGTCTGCCAGTACCCAGATGGCAGCAAATAGGTAGAGGGGGGAGGGTTAGAGAGCTGTTTGGGGGGTATCAGGGAGGTTGGGAGCTAAGGGGATATCCAACACTGCAGAATATATTTAAAAAAAAAAAAAGCTGGGGCGGAGCCGACAGTCATCAAGATGGCGGTGTAAATCTGGAGTTCTGCAAAATAAAGTCTTTTAACTCATAGCCTGGAATATATAATGCGCTAATTACCGACACAAATTAGCTTGGGTGCCTTCTCTAACCATTACTCCTTCCGAAAATCTACCCAAATCTCCGGACTGCAAACTCCAACGTGAGATCATGCACAAAGTCCTGATCAAGGAGACTGACGCAGCCATCTTGCCGACGGAGATATCACAGCAGATATCACAGCAGCTGCAAGCAACTCACTACCAGCACTACTCCCCGGGAAGGAAGCAACGCACTACAAGTACAATCTGTGGATACAAAGAATACCGAGACCACATTTAAGCTACAGCAGCTGAAGGAACTATATGGCCAAACAACTGGCCTGCAAGGTGGGCTGTGAAACACTGCCACCTAACACACGTGGCATAAATTGACCCCACATCGCAATACTACGCCATTATTAAGCTCAGAGGCGGACTACACTCAAAAGATCTAAAAAGGTAGAACAGGGTAACCGGATAATAAAAAACTGCAAACCTAAGGGACTAAGCTCACCTATAAGAAGGGGTAATAAGGCCTAAGTGAACTAAAGATATAAGAAGCACAACACTAATATATCATCTTGAAGCACCACAAGAATAATCTCACCAGGTCAAACCCACCTGCAACGCCGAAAATACCTTAAGGGACTAAAAAAAGGTGATATTAGAATAATAAATTTGGGGCGAACCACTACATTATATACCTGTGAGCACCCTACTAATTATATCTCACTCACCATCCATGGGACAACATTTGGAAGCAAATTAAGCCCCACCTGATTCAGCCAGCCACTTAACAGCCTTAGGAATAAAAGTCCATATTATCCCCCCCCCCCAAAAAAAAAGAGCACCAGTTGTTTATCTCTATATTACAAACAGAGTGTCTGCCAACTCTCTTCACTGGCTTTAGCCAATCATTATTCTGCATAAAGTACCTAACAGACCCCACATAAGATGGTGTCAAGAAGACCCCTCAAACTGGACAAAGCCGCTAAAGTTTCAACTACAAGGTCCCACACCATGTCATCCTATTTCAACTCCACAGAGCAATTATCACCCTCAAACACAGTTACAGACTAAGGGAAAACCACTAACACCCAGGATTCACAGGAACACCAATACCACCTGGAAGTGGTTCCCAGATCCCACAATCCTTTTCAAACTTTGCTATGAAACAAGACATTTCTAAAATCTTCAGGACCTATTTGTGTGAAGAGCTAGCAGAGCTAAAACAAGACCTTTCCACCCTGAACTGCAGGGTTGACATGCTAGAGGCTAAACGTGAAGAGATGATATTCTCCGTATCGAAGACACAACAACATCACAACAAGACATAATAGATTCACTCATGAAAAAAATTGACGATTTAGAAGACAGAAGCAGACGTAAAAATCTACGCCTGAGGGGCACCCCTGAATCTGTCTTGTCTTGAATACCTGCAGAGTTTATTCTCTGTCCTAAAGGAATCGTCATATACAGATAACATCGTCTGGGTGAGAGCACATAGGGCCCTCCGCCCCAGATACAGCTCCCCCAGATAAATAGATGATACCGAATCAAGCAAAAATACTTCAAACTGTTAAATACAGAGGAAACATCATCCAACTATACCAAGACCTCTCCACTAGAACCATACAGCAGAGAAAGGAGTTCACCCCTATCACAACACTGCGGATAAACAAAAGTATCCCATACAGATGGGTATTCCCTGCACAAATAATGGTACTTCAGGAAAATCAAAGATTTTTCTGCAGAAACCCAGGAGACGCAGCAGCATTTTGCAAAGATTTGGGCCTAGATCTACCTGCAGAATCTGTACAACCTCCTCCTTCACAAAAGACCGGGCAATAACCCAGAAAAATGGAAGACCAAACTTCCCCGTAGGAACAAAAACACTCCTTTGATCGCAAAAGGTGACAAGCATCCCCATCCACCAAGACTCTCCCACTCATCAGGATCCGATATCGACAAGGACATACTATCGCCTTAGAATATATCATACAAAAGCTACAGAGACTTTAGGTTCCAGATGAACTCTGCCTTCTCAGGTAATATGTTTTTATTTCCACCTTTATTGCTGAAGAAGTGAACACTTTATATCACTCTGATAAGATACTTTGGCACCCCTTGAACGCTACAATTAACCCCCTAAGTTAGATATTTAAAGAGACTGAAAAGAGACTCTATGCTTGCATCCACCAATTTGTTTACTCTCTTTTTATGTCTTATTGTAGACTGAGAGAACTATTTTTGTTATTTTATGTTTTACACCAAGATAAGTTAAAGTTAAAATGTTATTTTTCACTTTATTAAAAGTTGCATGTTAAACAGATAACTTATTTTTTGTGTGCTGTGATAGTGATTTGAGTAGGTACATATTTTCTCAATATGTTGCTGTTTAGTCTAATAATTCAAGGTCATAGAAATCTCACACATTATCCACCATGACACAACAACAAACAACTAGACCACACCGTTCCCTTATTCTGATGACGCAAAATCAGGGTTTGAACTCGCCAATCAAATGTTCAAAGGCTCTATCCGACATTGCAAAATTTCAGGTGGGCATATTATTCTTGCAAGAGACCCACTTTAAGCGACACAAGGAACCTAAATATCTAGGATCCACTTACACTCAACATTACCATAGCTCAGGACATACAAAAAAGGAGGTTTTAGTAAACTACTTAAAAAATCCCTTCCTTTCATGCTGATTCACAGATGTGCTGACACAGAGTGCAGATTCCTAGGTTTCACGGGGGTTACTATGTGGTAGACCAGTCACTTTAATAAATGCTTATGCCCCTAACATTAATCAGAAACCTTTCTTTACAAAGATGTTTACTCATTTATTGGATATCTCGAAAGGACCAGTCTATCTAGGCAGAGACTTTAATATCCCCCTCCAACCTTCACTTAACAGCACCAACCCACGTCTGACTTCTTCAACACGGACATTCTCACATCTATGGGAAAACATCAAACTACACAAATTATATGACACATGGCGACTCCTTCACCCAAGCACAAAGGATACTTTCTTTTCACACCCCAATAAAACCTATAGCCGAATTGATTATATCTTAATAAACCAAACTGGCCTTTCTCGAGTACGCCGCAGCGAAATCACGCCAACCTCATGGTCAGACCACTCAGTTGTACAACTACACATTCATTGGCAAGAAACACCTCACAACCCATTCCTCTGGAAACTTAATGACACACTATTAGATAACGCAGAAACATTAGACAAATTAAATATCTTACTAACAGAATAGTTTCAGAATAACATCCCATCCACTCCCAACCAGTTTGCAGTATGGGAAGCACATAAATGCTTCCTTAGAGGTGAACTCATCAAACTACAATCCATAATGCGAAAAAAGCAAAGAAAATCCTATGATGAACTCACTACTAAACTTTCAGAATTAGACTCTCTACATAAAAAATCCCCACTAGACAATGTCATTATGAAAAAGCTCCCGACAACAAGGGCAGCCTTAAATGATTTCTTACAATTAGAATACCAGTCATTGCAGCACAGAACAAATAGTATATTTCACTATGAAAGTAATAGAGCAGGTATATTACTGGCGCGGGCCCTAAAAAAGAAAAACTCAAAGCACACTTATGAACTTCACCCCCCTAACAAACCCCCACTAAAAACCA
This sequence comes from Bombina bombina, assembly GCF_027579735.1. NCBI lineage: Eukaryota > Metazoa > Chordata > Amphibia > Anura > Bombinatoridae > Bombina > Bombina bombina. The sequence goes on along the minus strand of NC_069501.1, from coordinate 520,895,237 downwards.
CTACAGATATCGCCCAAAAGTTCCATAATTACTATAGTGACCTATATAATATACAACCCACCCCTCATCTAACTTAAGCCCTGAAAGAGAAATTCAATTTATAAAAAAACTGTGCTCTTCCAACCCTAACCGAAGCCCAACTAACAGATCTCAACTCTCCCATAACAACACAAGAAATTTTAACAGGCCCTGATGGATTCACCACAAAATATTACCACACCTTTTCTACACTATTAGCCCCACACTTGCAAACTATCTTCAATGAGGTATCAAACGGATCAAAATTCCCTCCCTCTATGCTGGAAGCCCACATGGTAGTGCTTCCCAAACATGGAAAACCACCTACTACACCCACAAAGTTTCGCCCTATCTCTGTTAAACGTAGACATAAAGCTGTATGTATACTTGCCACTCACCTGAACAAAGTTCTCCCTGATCTAGTACACACCAAGCTGGCTTCACCCTATTTTGTGAAATGAGAGACACAACACAATAAAAATACTAAACATAATAGACTACTCCAATAAATATTGTATTCCCTCAGTGATTCTATCAATGGACACTGATAAAGCTTTTGACCGTTTGAAGTGGTCCTTCCTTGCAACAACCCTATCAAAGTTTGGTTTTGACGACAAATTAACCAATATAATATTTGCCCTCTATAATAACCCCACAGAAAAGATCAAAATAAATTACTCTATATCACAAACCTTCAACATTAATAATGGAACCAGACAAGGGTGTCCCCTATCCCTGACACTGTTTGTTTTAGCAATGGAGGTATTTGCGACCTATATTAGAAATTCCCACAATATTAAAGGTATTCAGATAGGCTCACTTGAATACAAGGTATCTTTATATGCAGATGACATACTACACACGTTAACAGACTTAAAGTCTTCCATACCCCCATTAATGTCTCTATTACATACTTATGGCAATTTATCTCATTTCAGCATCAACACAAATAAATCAGAATTTATCACTATAGCAATTTCGGCACAAGATTTATCCCCCCTAACACCAACGCTATAAAAAAATTAGGCATCCACATCTCATCAAACCTTGCCAAGCTAATCCCATTAAATTATTCTACCCTAGAAGCAAATATAACTTCCACTCTTTAAACTTGGTCTTCCAAGCCCATCTCGTTTTTAGTACAATTAATGTTATCAAAATGATGATACTACCTAAGTTACTATACTTGCTGCAGACACTAGCCATCCCATTACCCAAAAAACCTACTACACCAATTTCATAAACTCCTAAACTTATTTATACGGCAACATAAACGTCCATGAATAGCTACACAAACAATGTACAGACCCAAACATAAAGGTGGACTAGGAGTTCCCAATCTCTCACCGCAATGCAACATTCTTAACACAAATAGCATTTTGGTGCAAACACAGCCTCCATAAGGAATGGGTGACTCTGGAAAACAATCTGCTCAGTTCTACATAACTAGGTGGCCTATGCTGGCTCCCAACTACATCTAAAACTGAAATATTTCAAGTATGGGACAACATTCTACTAAAATGTAAAACCATCTCTACTCAATATTCCCCGCTCACACCTATACTAAATGACCTAAAACTTATATTACAATACCCCACAACAATAACAACTATTCCCACACTACAGCAGGCTAACACATGCTATACCCTCCTACAAAATGGTAAACTAAAGTCAAAGGAGGAAATCGTAGAACTACTGGGACCCAAATTTGACAACTGATTTAGATACCAACAACTCTCACCCTATCTCTCAACTCACCCAAACAGAATAAACCTAAGACGGAATCTCACACCCTACGAAACACTCTGCCTTTTCCCACACCCACATACAGGTATCCTATCAAAGGTGTATAAACTACTTCAGTTAGATCACACAAATAAAGCCCCTTTATACACCCATAAATGGTAAATAGAACTATGGAAAAAACAAACACCACAGACCTGGGGTACCAGCTTGTCCTCCTCATCCATTTTCAGCTTTGGAAATAAATATGAAACTCCTGTGCAGATGGCATTACACCCCCAATAGGCTCAACAAAATGAATCCCAAATTCCCAGCAGATTGTTGGCGAGGATGTGGTCACACAGGCACATTGATTCTCATATGGTGGGAATGCCCTATAGCACAAACATATTGGTCCAACATCAAAAAAGAAATTGACCAAGCCCTAAGCACATCTTTACCTCTATGTCCGTGGATATTCATTTTCAATCACCTTCCACCTATAAAATGCTTGCTGAGGTTAAAACTGCTCATAATCATAATAAATACAGCTAAACGCTATATCCCATCCAATTGGAAAAAAATAGACCTCCTGAATGTACAATTCTGGAAAGATAGAGTGTCTTTTTATCTACAGATGGAAAAATATCACTATATTAGTAACAAAAACTGGAGGACTACTCCTACATTTGCTTTATATGGGAAGAATACCTCAATCTAACATGGCCATCAACTAACACTCTGTTAGTCTTCTCATAAACATAGAAACACACTACCTCAGAGAAGCCCTTTTAAGATATACCCTCGGAGCAATGTTAAATTAGACCCTAGAGTCTATAAGACTCTATATATGATGAATTTAATGTAATACAGAGATGTCATCAACACTCACTAAGAATTTTGCTCTGGCACTATTTAAAGCACACGGTTTATTATGAAAAGATATGTGAAAATATTTTTGTTTAAGCTTTTTATAGCCACTATATCTTAAAATCAATGTATATGCTTACTACTTGTTGAATATGTAATATTTTTCATTATGTAAAATCTGTACTTTTCAATAAAGAAAAATTTGAAGAAAAGAAAAACCCTTTTATTTTAGTATTGGCAGACTTTCTGCTACTACTTAAGATGGTGGTGACAATTGTAAAGTGGGGGAGGGAAGAGAGCTGTTTGAGTGGGGGTCAGGGAGGGATCAGGGGGTGGGATGTGTCAGTTGGGAGGCTGATCTCTACACTAAAGCTAAAATTAACCCTACAAGCTACCTAATTTACCCCTTTACTACTGGGCATAATACAAGTGTATTTCTGAACAAAGGGGATCCCAGAGAAGCATTTACAACCATTTGAGCCATAATTGCACAAGCTGTTTGTAAATCATTTCTATGAGAAACCTAAAGTTTGTGAAAAAGTTAACAATATTTTTTTATTTGATCGCATTTGGCAGTGAAATGGTGGCATGAAATATACCAAAATGGATCTAGATCAATATTTTGGATTGTCTACTAAACAAAAACGTATACATGTCAAGGGATAGTCAGGGATTTCTGACAGATATCAGTGTTACAATGTAACTATTGCTAATTTTGAAAACAAATGGTTTGGAAATAGCAAAGTGCTGCTTGTACTTATTGCCCTATAACTTGCAAAAAAGCAAAGCACATGTAAACATTGGGTATTTCTAAACTAAGGACAAAATTTAAAAACTATTTAGCATGAGTGTTTTTGGTGGTTGTGGATGTATAACAGATTTTGGGGGTCAAAGTTAGAAAAGTGTATTTTTTTCCATTTTTTCATCATATTTTAGTTAAAAAAAATATAGTAAATTAGATGATATGATGAAATTAATGGGATCTTTAGAAAGTTAATTTGATGACGAGAAAAACAGTATATAATATGTGTTGGTACAGTAAATGAATATGAGGAAAATTAAAGCTAAATACAAACACCGCAGAAATGTAAAAATAGCCCTGGTTCTTAACGTTACAAAAATTGAAAAAACATAATTTATGTAAGAACTTACCTGATAAATTCATTTCTTTCATATTAGCAAGAGTCTATGAGCTAGTGACGTATGGGATATACAATCCTACCAGGAGGGGCAAAGTTTCCCAAACCTCAAAATGCCTATAAATACACCCCTCACCACACCCAAAATTCAGTTTAACGAATAGCCAAGTAATGGGGTGATAAAGAAAGGAGTAAAAAGCATCAAAAAAAGGAATTTGGAAATAATTGTGCTTTATACAAAAAATCATAACCACCATAAAATAGGTGGGTCTCATGGACTCTTACCAATATGAAAGAAATTAATTTATCAGGTAAGTTGTTACATAAATTATGTTTTCTTACATGTAATTGGCAAGAGTCCATGAACTAGTGACGTATGGGATAGTAATACCAAAGATGTAGAACTCCACAGAAGAGTCACTAGAGAGGGAGGGATAAAAATAATAACAGCCATTTTCCGCTGAAACAATTAATCCACAACCCAAAATATAAATTTATTCTCATAAATTAAAAGAAAAAAACTTAAACATTAGCAGAGGAATCAAACTGAAACAGCTGCCTGAAGAACTTTTCTACCAAAAACTGCTTCTGAGGAAGAAAATACATAAAAACGGTAGAATTTAGTAAATGAAAGCTCCAGGTCTGAAACACTTCAGAAAAGCCTGAGCCTTTACTGAATTTGCTGGGATGGGTGAGAGAAAAAAATCTTTTCACAGGAGGTCTTACTCTGAATACTATTCTGTACCCTTGAGAGACAATACTCTGAATCCATTGATTTTGGACAGAATCTGCCCAAATACTTTGGAAGAATCTTATTCTGCCCCCTTCCAGCTGAGCTGGAATGGTGGCCACACCTTCATGCAGACTTGGGGGCTGGCTTTGGTTTCTTAAACAGCTTGCATTTATTCCAACTTGAAGAAGTTTTCCAATTGGAACCAGATTCTTTGGGGGAAGGATTGGGTTTCTGTTCCTTATTTTGTCGAAAGGAATGAAAAACTGTTAGAAGCTTTCGATTTACCCTTTGGTGTTTTATCCTGAGGCAAAAAAACTCCCTTCCCCCAGTGACAATTTAAATAATTGAATCCAACTGAGAACCAAATAAATTATTGTATGAACAAAGTCAAATTCAGGGA